>NC_042615.1:336911791-337211791 GCF_901001135.1 Rhinatrema bivittatum
CTCCATCCATTCTCTCTGAGGAAGGTAGTCACGTAATCGTATCCTCTGCAGTATGACTTCCATGTAGATGGTGCAACAGATCTGTGTACTAACTCCAAGGTGGTTTTGGACCAATTGTCCATAAGTGTGCTGGCATTGCTATCCCTGCTTCCTCCACTGTTGGTACCTGCTTGTGAAACAAATGCCATTTAGCACAAGATAAAGCATCAGCTGTGCCATTGCATATCCCTGGTACATGCCTAGCTCGCAGTGTTGTGTTGTTTCTCAATGCCGCCAACACTATCTCCCTGAGAAGATTGACAACTTTTGGACACTTGGCTGATTGTGAGTTCATCACCTGTACTACTGCTTTGTTGTCGCACGAGAAAATGACCTGCTTATTCCTGAGCCTGTTGCTCCATAATACCAGTGTAACCAATATAGCAAATAGCTTCAAAAAGGTTATGTTCTTTGTAAGCCCATTTTCAATCTAGCCATGGTTCCGCACACCATTCTTGTTGGCAAATGGCTCCGAAACCCCAAACTCCAGATGCAGCTCTGTGTGAATGTTCAAATCTCTATTGGAAAGTGGTGCCTCCTGTATCACAGATACTCCGTTGAAGTCATCGAGGAACTCCTTCCATATCTTTAAATCCTAGCGTATTTCTTTTGAGACTCGAAGGAAATGGGTGCGGTCGTCTTACCCCTGCTGTTGCCGCTGCCAGTCTTCGCATGAATGCCCTTCCCATGGGAATGACCCCTACAAGCAAAGTTCAATGTTCCAAGCATGGATTGCACCATCTGCAGGGTTATTTTCTTTGCTGATACTGTTTGTTGTATGGTTATGCGCAGTTTTTCCACTTTTTTTTCTCTGGGAGTTTGGCTAACATTCTGGTGGAGTCCAACTCTATGCCCAGGAATGATATAATTATCGGACCTTCTGTTTTTTTGTGGGCCAAGGTACTCCGAATTCCTTCACGATATTCTGGAATTCTGTTATCAAGTTGTAGCATGTCCTTGTGTCTCTTGGACCAACGAATAGGAAGTTGTCCAAGTAATGATTAATGTTGTCCAAAGTTGTCTTCCGTGCTGTAATCCAATGTAGGAATGAACTGAATAGTTTGAAGTACGCACATGAGATGGAACATCCCATTGGCATACATTTATCAAAGAAGAATTTGCCTTTGAATGCGAACCCCAGTAAAGGAAAACTCTCTGGATGCACTGGGAGAAGTCTGAAAGCCGATTCTATATCCGCCTTCATCATCAGTGCCCCCCCTCTGCATGTTCTGAACAGGGCAATAGCCGAATCGAATGATGCATATTGAACCGTGCATTCTTTTTGCGGCAATAGATAATTTACTGACTCTCCCGGGGGGGTATGATAGATTTTGCATGAGGCGGTATTTTCCTTTTTCTTTTTTGGGAATGACAGCCAATGGTGAGAGACACATGTTCTTAAATGGTTCTTCTTGGAACGGACCTGCCATTCGTCCAGGTGCCAATTCGGTCTCCAATTTCTCTTGCACGATGTCCGCATGTCTTGTTGCTGATTGTGCATTGCTATTCTTTGTATTCTTTATGTGGCCTTGAACTGGGATAATGAATCCGTTGCGAAAACCTTGCATTAACTTTCATGCTTTCTGGCGGTTTGGGTAACGTTCCAGCCATGGCTTTATTTTTTCTAAGTTAATGGGTGAGTATGCTTTTTTGAAATGCGCCATCTTAATTTGCTTTGGCCTTACACCCAGTTACCGGTTTCTTAAGGCATCTTGTTAATGGATGTTGAGCTGCGCATGCTGAACACACGTGCTTAAATTTACAGTCTTGGAACGTGCATGTTGCTCTGTTGTATCGCCATGTGTTATCCTGAGACCGGGACTGCCTTTTTGAAAACCTACTGGGTGATGACATTCTCATGCTTCTTGGGCGCGTTCCTTGCTCCGTTAGATTTCGCATCATCTGTTGAATCCATAAGCTGACATCCTGGGTTGCCCATGTCATGAACTTGTTTTCTTCCATTTTATCCCTGAATTTTTCATCGTAGTTTAGCCAGGCCCAGCTTTCATGTTCTTGATATGCTTGCAAAATGTTGACCGCATATCTCAACATGGGTCCATATTGTGACGGATCTCAATGTCCTACTACACTTGTCATGTGTAGGAAAGCTTTCATCCAATTAACTATGTTCTTGGGGATTCTTGACTCTTTCTCCGATGCTGCAGTCCCGACCTTAGATTTTTTTTTCTATCCTCTGATCTGTGTCTCCCATGAAGGATGCTAAATATGTCAATGTATTTTCTTTTTCAGATTTTCTTTCTTAGTTGTTTTGGTACTGGCTCCCATAGTTCGGATAGTGTGGTAAGCGCGGGTGGACCTCTGGACTCTTTGTCCGCTGTCTTGGTTGCTACTTGTGTTTCGCTATTGCTGTCAGAGTCGGACGATGAGGTGGAAGAGGTCCTGTCAGAGCTGGAACTTGACCTTCGCTTGCGCTTCGCCTTGCGCCTTCTTTCCACCAAGCCAGAGTCGGTGGAAGGTGTCCTATGCCCACTCCCCCCGACCTTATCCCCGCACTCACCGGCGTTGCTGTCTCTGGTTGTGGCTGTTCGGCTTGGTTGGTGCTTATCTCCCCTGCGTTTTGCTTCTCTTGTCGCCCTCCTTTGTTGTTCTGGGCCTCTGCACCAGCCGTTCCTCTCCCGGCTGCTGATGTCTCAGTAGAGTGAGTTTCGACCGCACCTCTTTCTTTGCCTCCCTCTCATGGTCTTGTTCCTGTTTCGCTGTCCGGTGCCGGTGTTCGCTGCTTCTGCCCTCCTTGATTTTGGTATGGCCCTTGTGGCAGTGCTGGCCATGTCCACCAAGGCGGATGGAAGAAGGGTGGCTACCAATTCCTCCATAAGGCCCACACTCCCATGGCCTCCCTTGTTGGTTCCATGCTGGGTATGGGCCTTGCGCACTGGGTCCCCATGGCGGTCTTGAATACCAATTGGCACTTTCTGGGTTTTGCCAAGCGGGGTACCTTTGGTTACTGCCTTCTGCTTGTCCTTGCATCCAACTGGCTTGCGGCTGTGGGCCTCCGGGAGTGCTCTGGTGTGCCGTGTCTTGTGCCATTGCCCTCTTGGAGGTGTGCTGCTGTGGCCCTTACGTCGTGGTCTCATCTACCCTTGTCTCTGTGTTCGTGTTGCTCGCTGTCGCCGCCTCGTTTTCCTGAGGTTCTCACATATCAGTATCCGCGCCGTGTCGCTGTTCATCTCGACTCTTCCTTACTCTGCTCCTCGCTCGGGTTCTCTTTCTTCCTCTGACAGTCTCCTGTCCTGCATTTTGCATTGTCTCGCTGTTCTGTCCAGCCTTTGCTGAGCGTCTTGCTCGCAGTTTCCGACTTGTCTGATCCGCCCTCTCTCCAGATGTCGCTGGGATGATGCTATCTTGTTGATAGGCCGCATGGTGCTCCCCCTCCGGGCCGAATCACTGGCTGCTGAATCGCTGGCTGGGTGGGCGGTGGACTCCGGGTCGGATCCTCCAGGTCTGATCCTGCACGGTGCTGGCTCCCACTTCTGCTGGGCTGGGTCGCTGGCTGGTGGGCCGCTCATATGGTACTGCTCCCAGGTAGGCCGCGAACTCCGTTGGGCGATTCCCACGATGCTGCTTTCCTTTCCTTTGGGAGGAATCCAAAAGGGATCACCTCCTGGTTGTCGCGGCCTTTAAAGGGCCTGCGATTTCATCCGTGTGCGCCGGCGTCACTCCCCCTCGAGTCATAGCCCTGGGCGGGGCCATGACGCGAGTACTTTCTCCTTTCCCATTCGCAGGGAGAGTGGGAAAAGGGGTGAGGGTGCCTGCATCCGCGAGGGAGTGCACGCTGGTGCTCCCCCTCCCCTTCTCCCCAGTCGCCGTCCATCGCATGGGGAGCCCGTCGCCACAGTTAAGGGTGGGCTCTGGCTATTGTCAGGCCCACCTATTTGATTTTGACAGTTGTCATAGGAAAAAAAATACAGTATTGGAGGCAGAGCCAAGGAGTCTCAAAGCTGACTTGCCTGAGGACCTCTGCCTGTCATTTTTTTTTCTTTTTTTCCGCAAGCTTCCTTTTATCCCATCCACCCCATTGTTCGCCTAATTGGCAAACATCATAGAAAAGATCAAGATATAACACTTCTCTCCTTTTTTACTCCCTCCCCTTTTGAGGTTCTTGGGGGTGGGCAGGTGCAGCAGCCATGTTGTGAGCCTCGTCTCCTAAAGGGGCTAATATATCTCCACAGCCCTCCACCATCCTAACCTCCATGGTGAAAAGTTAGAGTGTGAAACAGCTTTTAACAATATAGCAGTTGCCATCTTAGTCCACTCGGCCATGTGGAATTAAGGGTCAACAAACAAGTTTTTTGAGAGTTGCCCACTTTTCATCAGGTGAGGGAATAGTATAGTTACACTCTGTAAAAATAGTACAGCATCAGCTAGGTTTTAGGTTGTTTGCATATGCCATTACCGCTCAGTAAAGAGAAGGGAATGCAGGCGATTTAAAACCTAGCTGACGCCTTACTATTTAAAACCAGTGTAACAGCGCTGTTTCTTCACTCACCTCATGATGAGAGGATAACGCTTGACAGCTCGTCAAGAATTATCCTCTCATCATGACCGGTATTTCTACAACAGTACATCCGTTTATTGTAGCCTTTCCCATTAGTTTTCTCTAGTTTACAGTACACTATAAATAGGGCTTCTGTTTCTTTTAGATGTTTATAGTATCTAAATTGTTTTTACTTCAGTTTGGGGTTTACCCTTCTAGTCAGTGGGAGAAGGGGGAGGAGAGTGGAGACTGATGGGCTGATAAATGCATGTGCAGCTGAGGAACCATAAGTATGGGAAAAAATGTGATCTCTACTGAATTGAAAGCCGTTAGATGCTTATCTCTGTAAACAGTGTAACTGGACACTGTCAGATATTTGCATATATATATATATATATATATATATATATATATATATATATATACACACACACACACACACACAGTATATATTCTGTTCTAGTTTGCTGTGATGTGGTAATGCTTAGAATAAATGATTGTGGTTGTGGATTTATGAAGTAATAAATCTATGCACTGGTGCTCGCCGGATGAAGAAGCCATTGCATTCTCCGCCTGTGCTTTTGTTCTCCTCCACTCCGATACAAAGTATGTCCTATTTCTACATGTATGATGACAATTGACAGTGTGATGGGAGAAGTGATGATGTATAAGTGATGGATAACCAACGAAGTGGATAATAAAGATGGAATTCATTCAGGCTAATACTGATCTGTCTGGTAAGGAAAACCATATTTGTTGTCTTTCAGCTGAAGAACAAATTTATGAAGAAATTGCCACGAGATGCAGAAGCCTCTAATGTACTTGTTGGGGAGGTGGACTTCTTGGAGAATCCATTTATTGCTTTTGTTCGACTACAGCAAGCTGTCATGCTAGGTTCTCTGACAGAAGTTCCTGTACCAACACGGTAAGAAATTAAATAGATGTTTAACTTCATTGGCTGAATGGATTAGCTCACACAATGAGCAATGGCATTGCAAAGTGGTTGAACCCCATTCAAGTTGTGACCTGTAAACCAAAACAAGCTGCAACACACCTAAGCTTAGTTGCTGCAGTTTCATTTAATGATTGTGTCCCTATAATTAGGACCATGACCAGAAATGAACTCCAAACTTACCAATCAGATTTGATGATTGGTGGCCCATGTGCTCATTATTCCTGGAGGAATACTGTGCAGTGCAGAATTCCCCTCCTGTGCAGAGATAGACAAGCGGAGCCCATCCTGCTCATGGCTAAGACTTAAGAGGGCTGGTGTGCCATGAGCAGAGCTTGTCCCGCTCGCAGCTGAAGACCTGCAGGACTAGTGGGCCATGGCCTACCCAATCAGTGCTGCCCAGTGGCCTCAAGGCCCTGAAGCAGGGCTGCCTGTATATGCATGTGGGAATGGAGCCTGCCTGTGAGAGCAGGCGCTTGTATGTGTGTGGGAGTGGGATCCTTCATATTTATTTATTTATTTTATTTATTTATTTATTATTGTTTATATACTGACATTCGATCTGAGATATCACATCGGTTTACGTTCAGGTACTGTAGGTATTTCCCTATCCCCAGAGGGCTTACAATCTAAGTTTGTACCTGAGGCAGTGGAGGGTAAAGTGACTTGCCCAAGGTCACAAGGAGTGACAGCGGGACTCGAACCACTGCTCTAACCACTAGGCTATTCCTCCCTCATATGGCAGATAAGAGTGTGGGAGCTTGTGCGTGTAGAAGTGGGGACATGCATGTGATTGTGAGCATGTGACAGCGGGAGCTTATAGGTGTGGGAGCCTGCATGTGAGTGTGTGTGTGTATATATATGAGAGAGAGAGTGTGAGACTGTATTAGACACAGTATGTGATAATGAGTCTGTGTGTAAGATGTATGTATGTGTGAGAGAGAGAGAGGTGTGTGAGAGAGCCTGTGTGAGAGTAAATGGGTGCAAGAGAAAGGGGCATAGCCTGCTTAAGGTTGTGTGGGGATGTGTGTGAGAGAGGGACAGAGGGAGCCTGTGTGAGAAGCTGAGAGAGGGGTCAAATTCTGGGAATGGAGGGCTGGGGAGAAAAGATGGAAGGGAAACTCTTACAGCGTTCTTCTAGGAAAATTGTGCTCAATATATTTTTTAAAAACTCTGCATCTTTGAGTAATAATTTTTCTGTTTTACATTTTAAATTATTTACTCAGACTGTGATGTATATTGTGTTATTTTGACCAATATAAAGTATGCAGAATTCTGCAGAATTGTCCTTGCCACTTATCCCCCTCAGTTAGCTGTGTTTGCAGTATATTTGTAATAAATATGCATAAGATATATATTTATACACACTGGAGGCAGTGCATAGAGATATCTCATGCATATTCATCAGGGGTATCTTAAAAACCTGACTGGCTAGCGGATCCAAGGACTGGTTTGAACAGCACTGGATTTGGACTGTATGGAGAGAGAGAATATCCTCCATTGGAGTCCTGAGGAAATGTGGCAGAAGAAGTAAACTCAATTGTATTGGGTGCCACTGGCCTGATTAAGAAGAAGAATTTCCAGGCCTATCTAGACATGTTGCCTGTGCATATAACTTCCTGTGAGTTCCAGGAAGAAGCTCTCTTTGGCACAATTCAGAAGGACATCATCAATATATTTGAGAGACTAAGATCAGACTCCACATATACGCAAAATTAACCCTTTTGGAGACATTACCCCATAATAGATGCACCCCTCCAAATGCAGTATGATAGCACAGCTTCTGTTTTTTTGAACAGTAATTTTTGCATTTGATTTCTCAGTGTTAGGAAGAAACTATATGTGCACTGCCTGAGTTTGCATTTATCTGTTTTCTCATCTTTCACTCTCTTCGTGTCTCATTATGTTTTTTTTCTTTTGTAAATTGTTCTGAAGTGGTAGAGTGCAGCAGTATATGAATCGGTAGTAGAGGGTAAGAAGCTGTGCATAGAAAATAAATACTTCAATAACATCATACAGTACTGTAGCATTTCATCCAGAGCAGTAATTGAAATAATATATCCATGTATTTTTAGATGGATAATCAGATTTCTGAAAGGAAAAAAATCTATTTGCTGTTCTCTGAACCACATTTTAGCTAGAATCACAGTGTAGGAAGGCTCATTAGATTGCTTTTGTGCAGCATGGAGAGCCATTTGCAGTAGTTGCATCTGGTAAAATTCAATAAAATAAATCCCAAGAGACATATATGTCCCAGGAAGAACAACTATCCGTGGATTTAAGTTGATAACAGATTTTGTTAACCAGCACTATGGTCAGCCATAGTGATTGAAGGAAAACTACAAAACATGGTACTTAACAATAGAAAAGATTGAGCAGGATATACTTTTAAAGATGTTAAATATTTTTTCTCTGTCTCTATATATGTATATATGTGAATATATATACACACTACTACTACTATTACTACTACTACTACTACTTATCATGTCTAAAGTCTTACTAGTCATATGCAGCGCTGAACAGATACACATAAATCATCCCTGTTCCATGGAACTTACAATCTAGTGTCTCACCTATTTATACAGGTATAGCTATAGATGTATATGCACACAAACATATTATGGAATCGATAGTCCAAAGCCGTTTGGTTGGCATAGATGAATAACTTAAGAGAGCCGATATAGAGAAAGTGAAATAACATTTCAAACATCTTTGACATTCGCGCCCCTCTAAATATTGGAGCCCTTCTTAACAACAAAGAGAAGCATTTGAGGTCGAATCAATGATAGCTTGATGCATACTTAGAAGCTCATTGGATAATGGAACATAGATACAGTTAGTGCTGAGATTGAATTGTTTCGTGTGTAGCTGTTGGTTTCGTTTGAAAATTAAAGTTCCCTTGAAGAAGCCATACAGGCAAAATGAGGCCTTGTTGGGATATGTAAAAAATATGTGAATACGCCATCATTTGATACAGTGGGAAACGGACAGGGACAAGCAAGTAATGAGGTTATGCCAGTGTGATATTCAGAATTGGAAAGTCATAGTCGGGCATGACAGTTCTTTTTTCAGTAATATACTGTATTACTAAAAAATAGATAAATGGATGAATGCTATATGAAGTGTAAATTTTATTCTCATGCATTTATTGATGGAAATGATTTATACATGAAGTATAGCTATTTTGTGATGAATTGTTACTGTGCTTAAGTATAAAGGGTGACTAGGATAGGTGATAGTGTGAGATTAGTCATAGTTGAGGGATGAAAAGTGGGTTTTAGATGTAGGAATTGTGTATACTTTATATTAAATTTATGTATGAGTATCTTGAATTGTATGTAAACAAAATACTTTTATAAAAGGATTTTTTTCAATAAATATGAATTTTTAACTTGAATAATTGATGGTATCAAATATTATAAGCTAAATTAGATGGGGTTTTTTTTTAAGCAAAGTCCTGCAAGTGAATTTGACATGAACTCCATTTCAGTTTCACACACACATGGTGGTTGTATTACAGCGATGTGTCTGTGTTTGCCAGCATATGCTTGTCTCTGCTTATATTATAGAGAACAGGTTATTTAAAAACGTATGTCCTAGGAAGGATAATTTTCAAAAGCATTTCCCTGGGTAAAACATTATTTTACCTGCAAAAATTAGGCTTTTAAAATCTTTCCTGCCTGATATGTAGGCACATATGCATGCTTATATCCTGTTGATGCATAAGTTTAACAGGACTGAACAGAGGAGTTCCTACGAACAGGTATGGGACACACAAACACATACATGGGCACACATGTTATTTATAAGAATCTCCCATGTAGAATAAATACATAGACACACTAATACACATTAAGGGGTAATTTTGTAACATTGTGCATGTTAGCCAGTAATTATGAAAACAAGTCACACCAATTTTTAAAGTGGACTTACTCACGTTGCTTTGAAAATTTTCCCATCAAATCTATCCCATACACTTACATCTGCTATTTTTTTGTGAAAATGTCCCCTCATACATTTGAAAATTCTAATAAGTGTGTGTGGGTAGACTTGCTGGGAATTTTGAAAGAAACAAAAATAAGTCCACTTTAAAAATTAGTGTAAAACATAAGAATTTCCATACTGGGTCAGACCAAGGGTCCATCAAGCCCAGTATTCTGTTTCCAACTGTGGCCAATCCAAAGTCAAAGTACCTGGCAAGTACCCAAACATTAGATAGATCACAAGCTACTATTGCTTATTAATTAATAGCAGTTTATGGATTTTTCCTCTAGATACTTTTCCAAACCTTTTTTTTTTATTTTTAATTTTCAAATTTCACATAATTACATGTAACATTTTCTCAATAGAACACAGTACATATATCCAAGTAAATACATTCTCCATATATAAATTATATTTAGGTATATATACATTGAGAATGTATACCTAAATATAAGAAATTTGGGGGCAAAAGAACAATGAGCGAAAAAAGACAATATTTCTATATTAGGAATCCGGTAGGAGAGCAACTTTACTACATATGTCGATCCTTCTCTAGGGGGGGTGGGGCGGGTACTATGTGAGTGACCAGTCAGAAAGTCCCTGAGCTGCTCTGGTTCAGAAAACACATAATTATTGTTCAAATGCTTAACACAACATTTGCAGGGATACTTCAAAACATATCGGGGCCCTAAACTTAGGACCCTCTCTCATAGCAAGAAATTCCTTTCTACGAAGTTGGGTTGACTTAACAATATCTGGATATATCCAGATTTGTGCTCCATAAAAAGGGGCTATTTTACATACGACAGTAAAGTAGGACTTGGGGAAAGTCAGGATTTACATAAGTAAATCTGTGTATTTTAAAATGTGCACGCGTGACTGAAATGACCAGTTTTACCAATTATTCTACCAGTTTGCCTAGTCGTTCTCTGGGTTAGCGAGACCCTTTTAAACGTGTGTATATATGCGCGTGAAAGTGAATATAAGCACATATTTTATACTTTTATAAAATACGGAAAATGTGAATAGAGGCTTCTTACGCACACATATGCTAATTTTTCTGTGCATAATGTTTTGAAAATTCACATTATAACCTGTAAAGCATATCGGAGGCAATTTTGAGTAACCTGCAAAGGTACAAGTTCTGTGTGGCTTCCCCTTTTGAAAATTTGCTACATGGTAAATAGAAAAATACATGAGGACCCTGTGCCTGTTGTTTCTGCTGTTTAATTGCACACTTGAAAATGCATACATAAATTTGAAAATCAAATTAACATATATATTTTCCCTCCTCAGTCTTCCCTGATCCCACCACCCTAGGATAGCCTAATTTTGCTATGACTAAATCTAGTTGCCTTGATTTATCTATTCTAAGGTATGCAGTTTTCATCCCTGGGAATCTAACTGGGTAAGTCCTTTTACTCAGCTTAGACCCTTTATGAAAATTGTCCTTACTGTGACTGACTAAAATAAAATTATATTAGTCACATTGAGGCTAGTGATTGGTGCAAACACTGCGGGTACTTTTTACCTGCAAGGTTTGCATCAATAATTAAATCAAGAGGATGTTTGCTTTGATTATTCCCCATGGGAAAAAGCACCCACAGAGATTTTATACCTGCTTTTTCTGGGCAAAATAACACACATAGCTTTGAAAATCCAAACTATGTTCTGGCCTCCTCTGCTCCCGGGAATGCCTCTGCTTTATGCAGCTTAAATGTGGGAACAACGCTAGACCTGTCACCCGCATTGAGGGTGTATGGTTTTTGAAAAGTCCATTTCTGTGGGTAAAACACTTGGAAGTAGACATTCAAAGACCTGGATTTTCTAAAGTTGCACGGCTTTCTGAATTGCGTGGTAACGGGGGGGGGGGGGGCGAAGCGGTGGGGCGGGCCTGCGAAAGCCGGCAGCGATCGCACCACCGCGGTGTTATCGCTGCCGGCTTTCGCACCCAATAGCGCCATTGTGAAAGGTGGTGCTATTGGGCACGCTACTGGCAGCGATAACAGGTCTTACCTTATCGCCACCAGCGAAGTTTCTGCTGCATCTGCCCAGACTCCTTCTCTTCCGGTCCCGACTCTGTCCCTATCTAGCTATGGCACGCGAAAATGACCCTCTTAGCAGGATAAGACTTAGCCAGCTAATTTTTCACGGGATGATCAGCAGCACACCTATGCTGTTGATTATCCCAGTAGAAATCACTACTTAGCCAGATAAGTTCGAATATCTGCACTTATCCGGATAAGTTGTTCCTCCTTTATCTGCCCACATCCCGCATACTAACTACTAGCTGGATAAGTACTTAGTTGAATAAGTGGCAACTGCTGATCACAGCCGGCTATTCAGCAGCTGCAGCTTATCCCGGATAAATCGCTACTTATCCAGCTAAGTGGCCCTGAATATAATCGTCTGTTTTACCCAGGGAAGTGGCTTCTATTATTTACCTTTGATTTCATTATGGGTTATATTATTTGACAGCTAAGCATAATATTTTATATTTTGTACAGTTAAGAATCCTGAAAACAGAAAATAATGATCAAGGGCATTTTTTTTTCCAACACCTAACATTAACTTCTCAACCTTTCCCTGTATTTCGCCTATGATGCTGCCTTCCAAATACAGCATTCTAGCACCTCTATCAGATCTGCTTTTTAGGATACCCACAATGACTATTTATGGGATACATTCCTATACATAAGGTCTAAGAACCAGACTAATTTGCATGTTTTGATTACCCTTGTTCTGTCCCCAGCAGTGAGTACCTGTTTGTATCTGTACATATTGTAGTTTAACTGTGTTTAGTGCAGTCCTCCCTTCTGAAGATTCTTAATACTGAAACACTTTCTGTAACCCTTGATAAGTCTGTGAGCCTTTGCCTTTAAGAGAAGCCTTTGCCCTTAAGAGAAGCTCCCTCCCCCCTCCACTTTCTCTCACTATTGGAAGAGCTTGAATGCCCCTCAATCTAACTTGTCTTCCTAGATGCCTTATAGGCTCAAGGGACTGCCCTTCATGTCCCCCCCCTGTGTCACATGGTTCTTAGGCTCACTGCCATTGGACCTTGCCCCCCTGCCCCCAGCTTGTGGAGGCATTTCCTTTAGCAGCTCTCGACGAGAGTTCAGTCTTGCCCATGCTTGTTTCTGAGCCTGCAGCGCTCTGTAAAACCCTGTGAAACGATTGGGTTTTTTACCTTTTCTCTTACTGCCTTTGTCTGAAGACTAAATCAGTCTCATATCCCTCAAGCTTTCTACCTCTACCATAAACTAACCCCCGCAACACGAGACCTCCTTTGCCCTCCTGCTACCCTGTGTCCAGTTACCAAAGATCTTTGCTTAGGAGCTGACGTTTGAAATGCAACAATTGTGAGTAGAATTTACTTGTACAATAAATAATTTCAAACTTAAAGAATCTTTGTCTTGAGGACTGATTGGAGAAAAAGTTTAGCTGCCTGGATGGCAAACTCTGATGTCTGCCTGACCCAGAACAACCCTGAAAACAAGATCTGTTGGGACCCTCAATTTAGCCACTATCCTTAGACAAAGTGATATAGCAGGCAGTCAACTCTGTTTTTATGTGATGATTGTTTCATTCTTCCTACAGTAGCTTCTGAAACCATGGAGACAGCAGTTCTCTGCCAGCTTATTTGGGATATATTGAGAGGGTGGCAGCATGAGCTCCCTTAGAGTGGAGGCAGCTATACTATGACAGATGTTGTCTTCTGCTGCCCCTAGGCATGATCAAGGTGGATGCCATGCCCTCTCAATCCCATACCTCAAGTTTTATGAACCCCCTTAACCCATGGCAGACCTCTGCAGACCTTCAATTTCCTCCTTCCACACTAACTTATTTAATTCCTACTCCTTCCCTCCAGCTGGTCCTCTGATTCTTTCCCATGGTGCCCCACCTCCAACCTCTCTTCCTCCCACCGAAGTGATCTCAAGAGCTCTGGCTGCAGTGCTAGTGCTGTTGGTTTCACAGGGTGGTGTGGGGGAGAGGGGGGAATGAGCGAGTCCGTGGCTCTGTACTCACAGGACTGAATTGTTCCCACTCCCTCCAGGATTCCATGTGGTAGGCAGGGCCTAAGAGCATGGGTCCGTGGGCTCATGCATTCCCTGCAAGTGCTGCCTTGTGTTGACAGCAGCACTGGAGCTGGAGCTCCAAGGTTGCTTGGGAGGTGGTGTGAGAGAGAGAGAGAATCAAAGGACCAGCCAGAGGGGGGAAGGGGGGTGGCAGGAATCTGGGGCTTTGCTGTCGCTAGAATTGTGACCAACCCTAATAGGCCTGTGAGTAAATCCAGGCCTTCAAGCTATAAACAAAAGCAAATTAAAACTGGCTGTACCCTCTCTGGTAAACAGCACTCACCTGTTTACAAAACAGTGTTTTTTTGGTTTTTTTTTTAAAGACATATACAACAGAATACAGTTAGAAATGTATTGCTGACTTATCTTTACCAGTTTGCTTGGAACTCTCTAGTTCCTGTCAGAGCTTTCATTTCTGTGAAAGGATCACAAATTATATTTCTTAAATTTTGGACCTTGATGTTCCATACACACGAGTCGCTCACATTTCTGCCTGTTTTGGAATTTAAGACACTATTCTTAGTATATCTGCTGTCATAGTTGCCAGGGAATAGAAGGGGAACTGTTGGAAATGTTAAAATCTATTTTTCTTAAATTCATGCACTGAAGACTCCTTAGCATAAGAACTTTTGAAATGTCAGGATGCATCAAACTGTCCTCAGTGGAACACTCTCTGCTCCGTAAGAGTTTAAAATGGCATTGATTGAGAGTACCCCAGTGATGACCTCATTCCTTTGTTTCAGGACCGTTGAGGCTAGGATGTTATGAATTAGGCTTTAATAGCCCTTGGAATTGATGGTGAGTTGGGTAAAGGGTGGATAATCAGTCTGTGAGAGAATAGTATTACAACTTCAGTAAAAGCAATTGGCCTTATTGATCACTTAGGTAGGGATGTACAAGAGTGGCAAGCTAGTAATGAAAGTTTAGCTGCATATGATGTCCTGATGTGCTGTCTCCAAAAGAGATGTACACATATGTGGCAGGTCAGGCTGTGAGAGGTTTTGAGAAGCAGATAATTAAAGCAATATACAAAACAGTAACATTTGATTCATAAACTTGTCCTATAGATCCCATTGCCTTTTTGTTTTTTAAGCTATTTATTTTATTATGAGCAGCATGGCACCACATGAAAAACAGAAGGTATCCAAAACCTGCTTTGGAGAACTAGTTTATACAAATATATTAAGTATAATGTTGCCATGTTAGTGCAAAAATTGATGATTAACATTGCAGTTGCACCATGGATTAGTGCCATTTTTCACATTTATGTACCTATACATATTTTAAATTCAGCAGACAAATGCTTTTTGGATGTACCTTCTTATAGGACTGTGCATTTGGTGGAGTTTCAGGAATGTGCCTTTTTGGTGAGTGCTCCTGTATTCGACAACACTCCTCTAGTACAGTTGCACTCATTAACATATCACTCTTTTTATGAAAGCGTTAAAAACTTTTCTTTTTAAGGCAGCATTTGGAAATGATGGTGTGAAGGACTTTTTAATATTTTAATTTGTGCAGAAGCTGTCTTTATGATCCTGAGTGAGCAGCACCTCTTCATTTGTTTATCTTAAATATTATCTATGATTTTATTCATGTAATGTTTTTATGATTTTTATTTTCTGCTTTTTATTATTTTGTTATTGCTGATTTATGAATGTTTTTATGGAATTTGCTGTGATCTTAAGGAATATGTGGACTATAATTCTCAGAAATAATAAAATCTCATGTGTTTTAATTGCGGATATCTTGAAAATCTGAGTGGCTGTGAAATCACCAGAGCAAATCTGGGATCAATTGATTAAAGGCATGAAAATAGCTTATCATTATGGCCTATTATTGAATCAAAGGCATTTTTCCTATTATGGTCATATAGTGAAAAAATGTGGTCATAAGCGAAAACTATTAGTTTTGGAGATGTCTTTTTCTACCTTATGTTTCTGGATTGCTATTTTCTCTCTTCTGTGTCCTTAATAATCCCTTCAACTTGCACACCCTTCTGTAATATTGTTTATTTGCTTATGATCTTCTAAGAAAATCAAAAGCAAATTCTCTTATTTATATATATATATATATATATATATTTTTTTTTTTTTTTTTATTTTATTTTATTTTTTTTTTAATACATTTAGGTCATGTACTTTGAGAGAGGTTGAACCTGATGAGCTAATGCCATCTTTCAGCTGATCTGTGTTACTATTTAAGGGTTTACAGATCATTAAATACTGTAACTACTGTAAACAAATTAGTTTATTTGGATGCCAAGATGCATAAAAATGTAGAACAAATGAAACGCGCCCAGAGACCCAATAATTAAGAACTAATTATTGGGCAGAGCTTTTCTGTTTTGCTTTTTGGGCACTTCTTTTCCTAGTACACAAAATTAATTTACTTTTACAGTAATATTGCTGGAGCAAAAGCTTGGCAAAAACAGCAAAGAAAGGGCGAGGCACGAATATTACTGAGGAAACATTCTGCTCTGCCCAGTTATCAACTACAGTGCAAAAAGACGTATGTAAAGCCAAGTTAACATTGCAAAAGGTTGAGTAATTAAGATTAGCTTGGAGGTATAGCATGTTCGGAGGAAAATACAGGAAGTTACTTGTCTTTGCTTATTGGGCTTTGCATATCCCATTTAGGAGTGCTATATCAATTTCTTAGCCATTCTTTTCAGTGATGATGGTATGAGCTGGATGATACTGTGGGTACTACCCTACTAGGAGGAAGAGTACTGAGAGAAAACAGTAAGGAGAGAAAGATGAACAGAAAGAAATCAAGTATAGGAAATACTTTCAGTTTTCAATTTTTTTTTTGTACTGTACTGTAGATAATATGAGCACTGCTAAAATGACTTCCTCCCTCAAACATTAAAAGAATGACTGAAAGAGATTCAAGCTCATTTCAACACTTGCTATTGGTGGAAAGACTGCCTTTTGTCATTCACCTTAGGACTAACATCAAGGGGAGAAGTTTCACACACTGGGCCTGATTTAGCAAAGATGTTTTCCTCACAGGCAAAGAATGGGAGTAACCCTTGATGAATCTGACTCTTCGCCTCTAGTGCAGTATATTTAATGAGGAACTAGAAGGAGAAATAAAACAGAAAGGGTTTAGAGGGGAATAAGGGTACAAAGAAGGATAGGAACAAGGGAGGTATAGGCAGGGGAAAGGAAGGGGGATGAAGTTAGAAGGGTTTTTAACTTTTAGAATTGTCTTATTAATATTATTATATTTTAAGTGTTTTAACTTCAATGTTGAAGTAATATGTATTTTAGCCTATTATTTTTAGCTGAAAATAATGTAAAATCTATAGTGATAAGTTTGTTATATGGGTATGTTTTTCGAATCTTGTTACTGCAAATTCCATGATTGTTAACCGCCTTGATATTAAATTGAAAGTCGGTATATAAAGTTGAATAAATAAATAAATGAATCAAATTGACTAATCTCACCTATTTGCTTATTCATTGAGCAGGGATTGGAGAAGGACTGCTAATTGTTGATGGGATGCATATGGGAATGGGGTAATACACTATTTACAAAAGGGAATGTTTATGAGGAAGTAGCAAAACTGAAAGTTGACAAAGCTGTGGAACCACATAGGATACATTCTAGGGTATTAAAAGGGGTCAGAAAAGTTCTGGTAGCTCCTTTGAAGGATCTGTTCAATAGATCTTTGGAAGTCAGAGTGACTCGTGAAAGTGGAGAAGGTCAGATGGGACCTTCTTTATAAAAGTGGTAACGAATAAAAGGTTGGAATCTACAGGCTGGTTATTTTTATCTTAATGGTGGGAAAATTAATGGAGCGTACTGAAGGAAAGGATATTGAAATATCTAGATTGCAGCATGCTGAAGGAACTGGGGCAGCATTGATTAACTAAAGCGAGATCATGTCATTAAAATCTGATTTCTTTGGGTTTACTAAAAAAAAAATTAGGTCAAGGCCATGTACTGGATGTGGTTTACTTGATTTCCACAAATCTTTTGATACTGTATTTTCTCACAGGACAAGCAGGTTGGTAGTCCTCACATATGGGTGACATCACAGGATGGAGCCCAATCACAGAACACTTTTGTCAAAGTTTCTAGAACTTTGACTGGCACCTATTGGGTATGCCCAGCATGGCACTAAACCTGCAGCCAGCAGGGGTCCCCCTTCAGTCTTCTTTTTTCCGCGCAGCAGTAGCCACGCAGGTTAAGGAGCTCCACGGAGATTCCTGACAGGAATTTTCCTCACGGAATTACTAAAAACTTTCATACCCCACAGGGGTCCCTCCTTTGAATTTTCGGTAGATTCCCATTGAGTTTGGCCCTCACGGCCTACTGGCCGTCGACCGTACCGCGGCTAAATTTTTTCAAAGGCCATGGCATCGGGGTTCCGTCAATGCCTGGACTGTACTCGCACCATGTCCATTATAGATCCGCATAAAGTCTGTGTAATATGTCTCTGGTGCAAGCAGGATGTCCAGAATGGAGAAAATGGAACTTCTCTTCCGTTCTCAAACTCTGACGCCCTCAATTGCACCGATGTCGTCTGAACCGGCACCGCCCACTTTGTGCCAGTATCGGCCACCGGCCGGTGACAGTCCAGCGTCGACGACTTCTCAGCCTTTGACTACCTCTACTCCACCTCAGGACCGAGGGGATCATAGAGAGAAACATTGGCATTGACACTGCAAGTCTCGGACCATCGAGGAAGGAAAATCTTCGACTTCACCATCGTCCGAGCCACCATCGAAAAAACCCCATCCAGAAAAGGCACTGACCCTTTCTGCGACTGGGTCACCGAGGCAACCCTCACCCGGACAGGTATCGGGAGCCGCGACTCCGCCTTTAATGGTGGTCCCTCCGGCTATGCCTCTGCCTCCTTCTTCCCTTCCGGAGCCGGGGCTGCATGCTCTAGGTCTCCATGAAGAACTGGACCGGATGGTTCAGGAGGCCATCGATAAGGTAATGTCAGACTGCAAGGTCCCCCGGCGCCAGTCGCAGAACCGACCATCGATCCCAGTCCGTCAGCATTGGCACCGCTGCTCTCGAAGATGGAAGCGGTCATAGCTGCTTTTCCACCGATGGATCCTGGGTCACCGATGGCTCCGGTGCCTTCCCCGCTTCCCCTGTCATCAGAAGGGGAAACACCGTTCCGCATTCCTCCATCAGGAGTCCTTCCGATGCCTCAACCATCGATGCTGATGCGCCCATTGGCACCACCGATCCATCCATCGATGCCCTCAATGCCTGCACCGGTGCCCTCGTCGCCTTTATCGGTGCCTCCAGTACTTCTCTCGATGCCTTCAGATCCTAGATCAGGACCTTCAGGAATACCATCGTCCCGTCCTTCTCAGGTTCCTACAGGGACAGGTGCTGATCCCTATGACATCTGGACTGACGATTCATCTCAAGACACCGATTATTTACCATCGCCACCTGAAAGTAGGAAGTGTTCTCCTCTAGAGGACTTGTCCTTCATAAATTTTGTGAAGGAAATGTGGTTCCCTTCCAATTATAGACTGAGCAAGATGATAGGCACCAAATGATGGAGCTGTTATAATTCCTGAATGCTCCTAAGGAAATAACCTCCAACCCTATTCACCAGGTTCTTTTGGATCTCCTCAAAATGAACTGGGAACACCCTGGTTCTGTTGCTCCAGTCAACAGAAAAGCTGATACCACTTATTTAGTCCAGTCAGCCCCAGGATTCCAGAAACCTCAGCTGGATTACCAATCTGTGGTTGTAGAATCGGCCCAAAAAAGGGCAAAAAGATCAAAACCCCACTCTTCCTTTCCCCCAGGTAAGGAACAGAAATTTCTGGATGCTATTGGCCGGCGTGTCTTCCAGGGATCAATGCTTATCTCTCGGATCGCCTCTTACCAGCTGTATATGACCCAGTACGACAGGGATTATTCAAGCAGATACAGGACTTTGCAGAGTCCCTGCCTCAGCAATTCCAGGAACAGCTTCAAACCCTGGTACACAAGGGTTTCAAGGCAGGGAAGCATGAAATAAGATCCTCTTATGATATCTTCGACACCGCTTCCAGGGTATCTGCAACTGCTATTTCGGCAAGAAGGTGGGCTTGGCTTAAGTCTTCAGACTTGCACCCTGAAGTACAAGACAGATTATCTGATCTGCCCTGCATAGGAGACAATCTGTTTGCCGAACTGATTCAGCGGATAGTGGTGGAACTCAAGGACCATCATGAGACCCTTCGCCAGCTCTCTCTGATGCCCTCTGAGTATTCCTCCAAACAGCCTTTCAGGAAGGATACTAAAAAGTCATTTTTCCGTCCAAAGAAGTCCTATGCACCACCATCTAGAACGCGTTCCATGAGACCTTTCCAAAAGACCCAGTCTCGTCAACCGCGGAAACAAAAGCCGCAGGTAGCTCCTCAGCCGGGCCCTGCTTGATTCCTGCATAGAGAGCAGCAGCCAGTTTCCACTGCCTCAGATACCAGTGGGAGGTCGACTGTGCCATTTCAACAACAGGTGGCTCACAATCACCTCAGACCAGTGGGTCCTTGCCATAATCTCTCAGGGTTATCACCTGAACTTTCTCTCCATCCCACTGGATTCCGCACCTCGGCTGACGTGGGGAACATCTGACCACTCACCACTCCTGGAACAGGAGGTTTCCCTCCTCCTCCAGTCCAGAGCAATAGAGCCAGTGCCCTACTCCCAATGAGGCCTAGGATTCTATTCCTGGTACTTTCTAATCCCCAAAAAATCAGGCGGCGTTCGTCCAATTCTGGACCTACGTGCCCTCAACAAGTACCTCCACCGAGAAAAGTTCAAGATGGTAACCTTGGGTTCCCTCCTTCCTCTTCCGCAAAAAGGAGACTGGCTCTGCTCTCTCGATCTCCAAGACGCGTATACACACATTGCGATAACTCCATCTCATCGCAGATTCCTGAGATTTCTGGTAGGCCCCAAGCACTATCAGTACCGAGTGCTACCGTTCGGCCTGGCATCTGCACCATGAGTCTTAACCAAGTGCCTCGTAGTAGTAGCAGCCTTCCTCAGGACTCAAGGTGTTCACGTCTACCCCTATCTAGACGATTGGTTGATCAGGGCTCCCACTCAGCAAGCTGCTCTGTCGTCCCTACGTCTTACTTTACACTCTCTGATTTCGCTAGGATTTCTCGTCAACTACGCGAAATCCTGCTTAGTCCCATCTTAAACTTTATAATTCATAGGGGCAGACTTGGACACCTTGCAGGCAAAGGCATTTCTGCCTTGACAGCGAGCTCTCACTCTCATCTCTCTCGCAGACAGGCTACAGTCTCCGCACCGCACGACTGCACGCCACTTCCTCATCCTGCTGGGACACATGGCATCCTCATTACAGGTTACCCCAATGGCCTGCTTGGCCATGAGAGTCATGCAGTGGACTCTAAGATCACAATGGACTCAGTCCGTCCAACCTCTATAGACTACTGTCCATATCACCGACTCACTTAGTCAGTCTCTAGCCTGGTGGCAAAATCAGATCAATCTCCTCCGAGGCCTGCCCTTCCAGGCTCCAGATCCTCAAATAATTCTCACCACCGATGCTTCCAACCTCGGCTGGGGAGCCCATGTCGCCGATTTGCAGACACAAGGAGCTTGGTCTCCAGAGGAAGCCAAAAACCAAATCAATTTCCTGGAGCTTCGAGCAATCAGGGTATTTCAGGATCACCTTTCTAACCAGGTCATCCTGATTCAGACGGACAACCAGGTGGCCATGTGGTACATCAACAAACAGGGAGGGACGGGCTCCTACCTACTGTATCAGGAGGCTTCGCAGATATGGGTGGAGGCCCTCTCCCATTCGATGTACCTCAGGGCCACCTACTTGCTGGGAGTGGACAATGTGTTGGCGGACAAGCCGAGTCGCGCCTTTCAACCACACGAGTGGTCCCTCAACCCCACTGTAGCGGACTCAGTATTCCAACATTGGGGTTACCCCCACATAGACCTCTTTGCGTCACCTCAGAACTGCAAAGTAGAGAACTTTTGCTCTCTCACTCGCAGCTAACACTCTCAGCCACAAGATGCGTTCTCCCTCTCATGGGCAACCGGTCTCCTAAGAACATAAGAATATGCCATACTGGGTCAGACCAAGGGTCCATCAAGCCCAGCATCCTGTTTCCAACAGTGGCCAATCCAGGCCATAAGAACCTGGCAAGTACCCAAAAACTAAGTCTATTCCATGTTACCATTGCTAATGGCAGTGGCTATTCTCTAAGTGAACTTAATAGCAGGTAATGGACTTCTCCAAGAACTTATCCAATCCTTTTTTAAACACAGCTATACTAACTGCACTAACCACATCCTCTGGCAACAAATTCCAGAGTTTAATTGTGCGTTGAGTAAAAAAGAACTTTCTCCGATTAGTTTTAAATGTGCCCCATGCTAACTTCATGGAGTGCCCCCTAGTCTTTCTACTCTCCGAAAGAGTAAATAACCAATTCACATCTACCCGTTCTAGACCTCTCATGATTTTAAACATCTCTTTATCATATCCCCCCTCAGCCGTCTCTTCTCCAAGCTGAAAAGTCCTAACCTCTTTAGTCTTTCCTCATAGGGGAGCTGTTCCATTCCCCTTATCATTTTGGTAGCCCTTCTCTGTACCTTCTCCATCGCAATTATATCTTTTTTGAGATGCGACGACCAGAATTGTACACAGTATTCAAGGTGCAGTCTCACCATGGAGCGATACAGAGACATTATGACATTTTCCATTTTATTCACCATTCCCTTTCTAATAATTCCCAACATTCTGTTTGCTTTTTTGACTGCTGCAGCACACTGAACTGACGATTTCAATGTGTTATCCACTATGACGCCTAGATCTTTCTTGGGTTGTAGCACCTAATATGGAACCCAACATTGTGTAATTATAGCATGGGTTATTTTTCCCTATATGCATCACCTTGCACTTATCCACATTAAATTTCATCTGCCATTTGTATGCTCAATTTTCCAGTCTCACAAGGTCTTCCTGCAATTTATCACAATCTGCTTGTGATTTAACTACTTTGAACAATTTTGTGTCATCTGCAAATTTGATTATCTCACTCGTCGTATTTCTTTCCAGATCATTTATAAATATACAAGCCGTTAAGCCTGTTAAAACGGGCTATATCCCTCTGTCTCTCACCTCCCCCTCATTCTCTCTCCCCTCACTTTTCACCACCCCCTACCTCCCTCCCTCACCCACTCCCTCCCTCATCTTCACCACCCTACCTCCCTCCCTCCCTCTCACTCACTCCCCCCTCTCTCCCTCCCTCTCACTCACACTCAGTCCCACTCACTCTCACTCAGTCCCACTCTCTCCCTCCCCCTCTCCCTCCGTCCCACTCCCTCCCTCCCTCCCTCCCTCCCTCTCAGTCCCACTCACTCCCTCCCCCCTCACTCAGTCCCACTCCCTCCCTCCCCTCTCACTCAGTCCCACTCCCTCCCTCCCTCTCACTCAGTCTCACTCCCTGTCTCTCCTCCCCTCTCTCCTCCCTCTCTCTGTCAGTCCCTCCCTCGCTGCCGCCGCCGCCCGCTGCCGCCTCTGCCACCCGACGCCACTGCCACTGCCACCCGACACCGACGCCGCCGCTGCCACCGGACGCCGCTGCCACTCGACGCCGCCATTTTTTTTTCTGATGCTGGCTCAGACCGACGTGCTCGCCCGCACATGCGCGGTAGAGCTGGTCTCTACCGCGCATTTGCGGCACGTCGGTCAACCTTCAATTATTAGGTTGATTGAAAATTAAGGGTCCCAATACAGATCCCTGAGGCACTCCACTGTCCACTACCTTCCACTGAGAAAATTGTCCATTTAATCCTACTCTCTGTTTCCTGTCTTTTATTTATTATTATTATTTATAATTTTTATATACCGACATTCTTACATTAAAATACAAATCATACCGGTTTACATAAAACAGAAAAAGCAGGAAAAAATATTTCCGTAGTCAAATACAAAGAACATTTATAATAAAATTGTTAACAAAGTCATAAGGTAGGAACTTGAAAAAAAGGTTACTTAACAGAAAACGTAAAAGAAAAAATATTAAATGAAGCACAAAGAGTTGCACGAAGGGGTGCACAAAGGGGAGAGCCTTTTAGCCAGTTTGCAATGAAAAGGACATCGCCACCTATCCCATGACTTTTTACTTTTCCTAGAAGCCTCTCATGAGGAACTTTGTCAAACGCCTTCTGAAAATCCAAGTATACTACATCTACCGGTTAACCTTTATCCACATGTTTATTAACTCCTTCAAAAAAGATTTGTGAGGCAAGACTTGCCCTGGGTAAAGCCATGCTGACTCTGTTCCATTAAACCATGTCTTTCTATATGTTCTGTGATTTTGATGTTTAGAACACTTTCCACTACTTTTCCTGGCACTGAAGTCAGGCTAACCTATAGTTTCCCGGATCGCCCCTGGAGCCCTTTTTAAATATTGGGGTTACATTTGCTATCCTCCAGTCTTCAGGTACAATGGATGATTTTAATGATAGGTTACAAATTTTTACTAATAGGTCTGAGATTTCATTTTTTAGTTCCTTAAGAACTCTGGGGTGTATACCATCCGGTCCAGGTGATTTACTACTCTTCAGTTTGTCAATCAGGCCTACCACATCTTCTAGGTTCACCGTGATTTGATTCAGTCCATCTGAATCATTACCCATGAAAACTTTCTCCATTACGGGTACCTCCCCAACATCCTCTTCAGTAAACACCGAAGCAAAGAAATCATGTAATCTTTCTGCAATGGCCTTATCTTCTCTAAGTGCCCCTTTAACCTCTCGATCATCTAATGGTCCAACTGACTCCCTCACAGGCTTTCTGCTTCGGATATATTTTTAAAAGTTTTTACTGTGAGTGTTTGCCTCTACAGCCAACTTCTTTTCAAATTCTCTCTTAGCCTGTCTTATCATTGTCTTATATTTAACTTGCCAACGTTTATGCTTTATCCTATTTTCTTCTGTTGGATCCTTCTTCCAAATTTTGAATGAAGATCTTTTGGCTAAAATAGCTTCTTTCACCTCCCCTTTTAACCATGCCGGTAATCGTTTTGCCTTCTTTCCACTTTTCTTAATGTGTGGAATAGATCTAGACTATGCTTCTAGAATGGTATTTTTTAACAATGACCATGCCTCTTGGACATTTCTTACTTTTGTAGCTGCTCCTTTCAGTTTTTTTTCTATCAATTTTTCTCATTTTATCAAAGTTTCCCTTTTGAAAGTTTAGCACGAGAGCCTTGGATTTGCACACTGTTCCTCTTCCAGTCATTAAATCAAATTTGATCATATTATGATCACTATTGCCAAGCGGCCCCACCACCATTACCTCTCTTACCAAGTCCTGTGCTCCACTGAGAATTAGATCTAAAATTGCTCCCTCTCTCGTTGTTTCCTGAACCAATTGCTCCATAAAGCTATCATTTATTCCATCCAGGAACGTTATCTCTCTAGCGTGTCCCGATGATACATTTACCCAATCAATATTGGGGTAATTGAAGTCTCGCAAAGTACAAATAATGCAGATGAATATTCGATCCTAACAAAATACTCCAAACAGCGTATTATGGTTAAGAAGTTTTTATGTTTCAATAGGCAACTCCACAGTTTTAAACGAACACCAGCTTAATGGCGTCCCCCGACACGGTCCCGTGTTTCGCCGCGGGCTGCATCGGGGGGGGATCGCCATACAGGAATTCACACAAAAACTGGCAACAGCATTCAAATAGTGACAGGGAGCGCCACTATTTGAATGCTCCCTGTCACTATTTGAATGCTGTTGCCAGTTTTTGTGTGAATTCCTGTATGGCGATCCCCCCCGATGCAGCCCGCGGCGAAACACGGGACCGTGTCGGGGGACGCCATTAAGCTGGTGTTCGTTTAAAACTGTGGAGTTGCCTATTGAAACATAAAAACTTCTTAACCATAATACGCTGTTTGGAGTATTTTGTTAGGATCGAATATTCATCTGCATTATTTGTACTTTGCGATATTGCCTGAAGTGCAGATCTCGCCCATCCGTGGTTTCTTGGTAATTGAAGTCTCCCATTATTACTGCACTACCAATTTGGTTAGCTTCCCTAATTTCTCTTACTATTTCACTGTCCGTCTCACCATCCTGACCAGGTGGACGGTAGTATACCCCTATCACTATAGTCTTCCCCAACACACAAGGGATTTCTACCCATAAAGATTCAATTTTATATTTAGTCTCATGCAGGATGTTTATCCTGTTGGACTCTATGGCATCCTGGACATAAAGCGCCACACCTCCTCCCAGGTGCTCCTATCTGTCATTGCGATATAATTTGTACCCTGGTACAGCACCATGTCTCTGAGATGCCAATTAAGTCTATGTCTATGTCATCATTCACTGCTATAAATTCTAATTCGCCCATCTTACTTCTTAGACTTCTGGCATTAGCATACAAACATTTCAAAGTTTGTTTTTTGTTTGTATTTTCATTCTGCTTTTTAATTGATAGGGGTAAGTTAGAATTTTTTAGCTCAGGTGAGTTTTTAGTCACAAGCACTTGGACTATTTTTCTAATTATTGGAATCTCACTGTCGGGATGCCCTAATTCTAATGCATCATTAGTATCCTTTGAAGATACCTCTCTCCGAACCATGAGCTGCTGAGCGACTGTCTGCTTTCCTCTATATGCATTCCCTCCACTTCCACTTCTCTCGAAGACTCTCGTGACGTTACGTCAGGACAAGGGAAGCATGATCCTGATAGCACCTCACTGGCCTTGCCAAGTGAGGTTTTCAATACTTCAGGACCTCTCCATTTGCAGGCACATTCCCTTGGGAAAGGACGCGCTTCTGATCACTCAGAACGACAGGTGCCTATGCCACCCCAATCTTCAGGCCTTGTCTCTGACGGCCTGGATGTTGAAAGGTTAATTCTTCAGCCACTTAACCTTTCGGAGCCAGTTTCCCATGTTCTGATTGCTTCACGGAAGCCTTCCACAAGAAAATCTTATCTTTACAAATGGAACAGGTTTAAATCATGGTGTTCTTCTTAATCCCTTGATCCCTTTACCTGTCCCACCACGAAGTTTTTAGACTATCTCTGGCACTTGTTAGAATCAGGTCTAAAAACCTCCTCTATCAGAATGCATGTCAGTGCGGTGGCCGCCTTCCATAGAGGTGTCGGGGATGTTCCTATTTCAGTACAACCCCTTGTAACACGTTTTCTGAAGGGCTTGTTTCACCTCAAGCCTCCACTGCGCCCTCCGGCCCCTTCTTGGGACCTCAATCTGGTTTTGGGTCGGCTCATGAAACCACCATTCGAGCCTCTCCAATCCTGTGATCTTCGCTATCTCACATAGAAAGTGATTTTTCTTTTGGCAATCACATCTGCTCGCAGAGTTAGCGAGTTACAGGCCCTAGTTACCTATCCGCCTTTCACTAATCGTCCGCAGGACAGGGCAGTACTCCACACTCACCCTAAGTTCTTACCCAAGGTAGTATCGGAGTTTCACATTAATCAATCCATTATACTACCTACCTTCTTTCCCAGGCCCCACTCCAATCCAGGAGAACAGGCTCTGCATACCCTTGACTGTAAACGGGCTCTAGCGTTCTATCTATACCGTACAGCTGCCCACAGGAAGAGCACTCAATTGTTTGTCTCTTTCCATTCCATCAAATTAGGGCTCCTATCTGTAAAATTCTTTCTACCCTGACCAATTACTTTAAAATATATGCAGATGATATTCAGTTTGTTCTGTGCACATGATCTACTTGGCAAGATACCATTGAACATCTCAATATTTGTTTCACTACTCTTAAAAATTGGCTTCAGTATAGTAAGCTTTCACTTAATATGTCCAAAAATGAATTTCTTCATATCTATAGTCCATACTCAACTTTTTCTGAAAAGTCTATCTTTAGAAAACTTTTTTTCCAATGAAGAAACAAGTTAAGTCTCTGCGTAGTTTGACAATACTCTCTCTTTCGGACCCCAAATTAAACAGTTGTTAAACAAGGATTCTTCAGATGTTGAGTCATTTCCAGTCTCAAAAAATTACTATTTTCTCCTAAATTTCATACTCTTACAAGCTTTGATATTTCCCATTATTGACTACTGCAATATCTATATCTCGGATTGCTTGTCACCACACTTTGACCATTACAGATATTGCTGAATTCCTCTGCTTGATTGGTCATTGGCTTAAGGCGTTTTGATCACATTACCCCAATATTGATTGATTTTGTACTGTCTCCTGGTTGGCGAAAGAATAAAATATAAAATCGGCATGACAGTTTTCAAGCTGATTTATGACCAAAGTTATCCATGGGCAAATGCTGATCTAAATTTTTATCAACCATCAAGAACTTTACTCTCCTCTCAGCATAGGCTTTTGGATATTCCATCTCCGAGATTTGCACGACTACATATGACTCGTGAGTGCTTATTTTCAGAGGCTGGTCCCACTGTTTGGAACTCCTTTCCAATAGAGTTGCATCAGTGTAACTCAAAGAGCTTCAGAAAATCCCTCAAAACCTTTTTGTTCAAATTGGCTTATTTTTAAGTTTTTATTTTGTTTTTAGTTTGTTTTTATCTATATTTTGTATGTCTTGTATATAGTTCTTTTAACTATGTATTTTATTATGATTTATTATTATTTTATGCTTGTACATCGCCTAGGCCTATTTTAGTGTTAGGCGAGTCATAAATCTCAATAAATGTAAATAATCCACAAGATGTAAACTTTTATTAGTGGTAAGGAAGTTGTAGTCGCAGTCTTGACATCCTAATGGATAGTAATTAGCTGATGAAAAAACTTATCTCATTACTGAAAATAGGAATTGCATACAAACATCACTTGACATCAGACAGACATGACACAGTCAATCAAGAGCATAATTGATCCAAAACAGTGAGTTTGTCAAAGAACAAATCAAACAGTATTGGGAACATTACCTCAAATAGATATAGTCCCCCTCTCCCACCCCACAAAAGAAAAAATTTCCAATTACATCCTGATACCTTACATACAAAGTAACAAGCCCTACATAAACTTTCCTGATTAGCTTACTCAGGTTCAGTCAGGCCTGGAAGGAATCCGGATGGAGTATCTAAGATCTTATAACCGCCTTTCACCCCCCCTCCCCCAAACCCAGCCCTTCTCTTGTATTACCATAGCAATATGATACATAAAAGCAAATGGGAACATAGAATTAAAGAGAAAGCCATATATTCTATAGATGGTTTAAAAGTAAGCTCCTAGCTCTACTAGAGAGACTCTGAATATATTTGTCCCAGATATTTAGAAACTTCCTCTTGGCAGCAGGGGGAAGCAGTGGCGGCTAAAGATTCCATATGCGCCATGCTGTGAAGTGCATTTCTCCATTGCCAAAAAGATGGGAGGTCTTTCTCCTGCCATTGCAACAAAATAGACCATTTCCCCTGTGTCAAGGCTTTATGTAACAAAATATCTCTTTCCTTCCGCAGGCTAGCAGGAAATCCTATCCCAGTAACCATGGGACGTCTGACAGTCAAAATCTCTCCCAATTACTTTAAAACTTTTGTGCAAAATGTATAGATAAATGGACAATTCCAAAACACATGCATGAAAGATCCTATTCTTTCAGGACACTTCGGACAAGCCCCAGAAAGTGAAAGCCCGGCCTCATGAGCCACGGTTGGGGAAATATATGCTCTATGAAAGAATTTGAACTGCAATTCCTGGAGATACACATTAGAATAAATCAATTTCAAATGCTGAAAACAAGAAAGCAGGCCTCCTTGGGAAAGAGAAAAATTACAGTCTAGGCTCCAAGTCTTCCAAGGCGGCTTGATCCAGGTATTCGGCCACAACTTTTTTGTAGGCTTTTATGAAGGGTTCGCATGTGAAAATTTGGAGTGCTCGACCTGGAAAAAGTTATCTATCTCATCTGCCTTTGACATGTCCAAAGCCTCCCTAGGTAAAGAGTGAAAATAGTGCCGTAATTGTAGGTAAGAAAAGAGATCAATGTCCTGCAAATTGAACTGATCCTTTAACTGATGAAAAGAAAGTAATGCTCCATCTTTAGCCAGGACTTGATAAAGAGTAGTAATACCTAGCCATTTCCAATGAAGAAAAACCTGCGACTGAGATCCTGGGGAGAAGTCTAGATTTCCCAATATAGGTAAATATGGAGAACAAGTGCTAGAGAACTGCAGAAGCGAAATAAGCTGCTTCCACACCCAATGCAATGGTGCAATCAAAACATTGTTAGCCGGCCCCAAGGGTAGGGTACCAACAGCCAACTGCAATACATATCGCAAGACAACTGCAGGAGTTAAGAGTTTATCAGACTCAATATCTGTGTAAGTGGATTTGCATATATCCAGTCCTGCACTATACGCAATAGACTTGCCAGATTATACAACTCCACATCAGTGAGCCCAATCTAAATGCAGCTTCTGAAGTGCAATTCTCGGCTTTTTGCCTGCCCAGATAAACTTTAATAAAAGCTGGTTTAAAGTTGTAAGATCTTTATGGCGAAGGCAGAGAGGCAGCATCTGTAGCATATATAACCAATGAGGGAATAAGACCATCTTAACCAAGTTGATCCAACCTACTAGAGACAACGGCAGAGGCCGCCACATTGACAGTTTTGATTTAATGCAATCCAGCAAGGGTGATATATTGTTTCTATATAATTGAGTCAAATCCAAACCGATCTGTACTCCCAAATACTTAAAAGTACCCAGGGTTCATTTCAGAGGGAATAATCCCTGCCAAGTTAATCGAATGCTGTCCAAGGATATACAAGAGCTTTCAACTTTCCTTTTTTAAGTCTAAGTCCAGAAAAGACCCCGTAGTCCTCAATAATTTGAAGCAATTGGGTAAGCAATGTGACTGGATCTGTTTAAAAAAAAAAAAAACCCCCCAAATCATCAGCAAAAGCCAAGTATTTAAAGGTGGTCGAATTCAATGGAAAACCTTTTACTTCTTGGGCTTGTTGAATGGCCATTAGTAAAGATTCCAATGCTAAGAGAAACAACAGAGACAAGGGACACCCCTGACGAGTTCCTCTACCTATAGAAAAGATGCAAGAACTGCTGCCTTTAGCAGTAACCTCTGCCACAGGATCTGCATAGGGCAACTGTAGCCCATTCAGGAAAGAACCTTCCAAGTTCATTCGAGTTAAAAAGGCAAACAGATTTTGCTATTCCACTCTATCGAAGGCTTTTTCAGCATCAAAGTTGACCACCATGAAAGGGATTTTAGCCTTGGTACTCCTAGCAACAGCCATTAACAACTTTCGAACATTCACTATGGCATTTCAAACCCAACCTGATCGGGGGCGATAAGATCTGGCAAGATCAAGGATAGGCAATCTGCCGTGATCTTAGCAAGCAGCTTCTGGTCAAATTTTATCAGGGATATTAGGTGGTATGAGGAAACCAAAGTGGGATCTCGTCCCGGCTTAGGAAGGACAATAATTATAGCTTTATTCACACATGTGTGTGTGTGTGTGTGTGGGGGGGTACTGGCCCTTAACAAGCAGCACCTCAAAAATTGAACATAAGAGGCCACAACTGATCCGCCAAGATCTTATAAAATTCACTGGAGAATCCGTCTGGGCCTGGGGCCTTTAAGGCTTTGGCAGAACGGATATCCCCAAACCACTTCTTCAGGGCTAAGTGGTCTGTTAAATTTTTGCAGTTCGCAATCCATAAAGGAGAGCAAGGGTAGCTTCCTCAAAACTTCTTGGCACCTAGCACTGTCAAACCCCTCAGATGTGTAAAGAGTAGCTTAGAAGTGTTCAAAGGCAGTCAATATGGACCGAGTAGTGTTGAGTACTTTCCCTTCTTAACTATGTATATGGGATATATACCTAGGCCCAACAGATGATTTAATCAGTGAAGACATGAGCTTCCCTGCTTTGTCACTTTGCTGATGCAACTGAAACCTGTAATAAAATACTTTTTCGCCCTTTGGTGTAATAAAGTATTCAACGCCTCCTGTACTGAAAGATATGCTTCCTTATTAGCAGCTGTGTTAGCGTTGGCTAAAAGAGCCTTCAACTTTCTCAAGCGGGACTCCAAGGTTTTGATACGTTTGTTCAAGTCTCTACATCATTTGACTAAAAAAGCTATAATGTCCCCCCGAGTATAGCCTTAGCCGTGAACCAAAACACAGGATCTGTGTCTCGATGGGCAGCATTAACTGAAAACTCTTCCCATTTAGAACGAAGATAAGCTTGAAAAGAAGTGTTAGTGGCTAAATAATATGGAGATTTCCAATGCAAACCACGAGTCCCCCCTTCAGGATTATGCAACAGAATCCAAATGGGGGCATGATCGGAGATTTTAATCTTCCCGATACCCGCCGCCTCAATCTTGGAGAAACCATGTGAAGATGTCAGAAAATAATCAATTCTAGAGAATGTAGAATGTGCCCATGATAAGTATGAATAATCATGCTCCAGCGGTGGAGAACCTGCCAGACATTTGTAAGGTGTAATTCAGATTGTAAAAGAGGAATCCCTTTGTAATCCCCAGTCAACTGCCCCTTAGGTGCATGGGACTTAACATAGTTGTAAACCCTGTATTGGGTAAGGTTGCCCTCCCAAAATAACAAAGTCCTCCATATTGGGCAATAACTAATTAATCAAATTTGTGAAAAAATGGTCATAATTATTGGGTGCTTACACATTACAAAGAACTAACTTTTTCCTTTTCGGCTCGCCCAAGGTAATGGTGTAACGCCCATTGGGATCCTTAAACTCTCTCATAATCTTTGAGGAATTTTTGTGGACCAGCAAATTAAATATTTTAAAACGTTTAAAGCCTCTTCTTACACATGAAGATTTCAGGACAGTGTTACAAACTCTTATATTTACTGAATTTGACTATTGCAATGCCCTATTTCTGGGTTTGCTGCAATACAATTTAACCTTTGCAGTTACTGCAGAATGCTACTGCAAGAGTTTTATCAGGTAATAATAAATATGACCACATCACACCTGTTTTGAAAACACTGCATTGGTTACTGGTTACTTGCATATCTAGAAAGATACAAAGTGGTTTAGAAAAGATTTGAAAACATGGCTGTTCAGTGTAGCATATGCTGACTAGAAGATCAAGTATAAAGTTGAGTCATAGTAAGGCTGGAGAGTAGTTAATTATTTTAAGCCTTGTTAATTTTAGTTTGTAATAAATACATTACATGTTTTTGTATGCTATTGAAACAATTGTTTTATTGCTGTTTTATTGTGAACCATTGTGATTACTTGTCCTGAACGATGGTATATAAATAAATATGAAATATATATGAATAAGAGGTCATGATATAAAGTGCTAAAGGGAAGACTCAGGAAGGTCAGGAAATATTTTTTCACAGAAACATAGAAATGATGGCAGAAGAAAACCAAACGGCCCATCCAGTCTGCCCAGCAAGCTTTCACACTTTTAATTTTTTTTTTCATAATTATCTGTTACTCTTGGCTCTTAGTAACCTTTTTTATTCTATTTCCCTTCCACCCCTGCCATTAATGTAGAGAGCAGTGTTGGAACTGCATCTAAGTGAAATAGCTTAATTAGGGGTATTAACCACCGCAATAAGCAAGCTACACCCATGCTTATCTGTTTATCCAGACTATGTAATGCAGTCCTTGTTGGTTGTTGCCTGAATATAGATCCACATTTCTTCATTCTCCCCTGCCGTTGAAGCAGAGAGCTATGCTTTATATGCATTGAAAGTGAAGTATCAGGCTTATTTGGTTTGGGGTAGTAACCGCCGTAACAAGCAAGCTACTCCCTGCTTTTTTGTGAATGCAAATCCTTTTTTCCACATTTCCTCATTGCCGCTGAAACTTACAGTTGTGTGGAATGCCTTCCTGGAGTGGGTGGCAGAAGCTAAAATGGTAATAGACTTCAAAAAGGCATAGAATCTACAAAAAAGATCCTCTTCGCAAAAATGAGAAGAGTAAGCAGACACATGACCTAGTAACATTGCAGGCTGGAGGCTGGCTGGGTTGGTATAGCAGGCTACTGCTTCCAGAGATTATCCAGATCAGTGCAACAGGTTGGTGTTGGCAAGAGTACCGACCTGAGAGTGAAAAATCTAAGCAGGGCATCGGAATATTAGTTTTGACATGCAGGTGCACTGTATTTTAGAATAAGATGTGAGCTATAGAGAAGGTGGGGACATTGAATATTAGAACCAAAAGGGGGTACGCATGAACAGATGTGAATATTCAGAATGAGATAGAATGAATTGATATGAACTTTAATTCAGTGAGGAGAACTGCATACTTTCAGCATCTGGTTCACCTAGGAGGCACTTCCTTACAGCTTGCATAGGAATAGAACCAGGGGTGGTTCTATTCCTATGCAAGCCGCCAGAATCATCACTAACAACAGAAAATCCTCCCACATCACACCCACTCTCAAAGAACTCCACTGGCTGCCCATCACACAAAGAATCCAATATAAAACCCTCACCCTCATGCACAAAAAAATAAACAACAACAAAATGAACTGGCTAAACAACGCAATACATCCATACCCCACACAAAGAATTCTCAGGTCCACCAACACTGGCCTTCTTTCCGTCCCCAATCTCAAAACTGCACACCTCAACGCAACCCGCAAACGAGCCATAACAATAGCGGGCCCTACCCTATGGAACTCCCTCCCCACCCATCTCAGAAATGAACCCTCATTGCAAGTCTTTAAAAAACATCTCAAAACATGGCTGTTTTTAAAAGCCTTCCCACCTGACCCTTAACCTGCCCAAATGCATCACATCACACCCCCCTACGCATGCATCTCTCCCTCCCCTGACACTCCCACCCTCCCTTCTCCCCCCTCCCACCCTCCTCTTCCCTCCCTCCAATCAACCCTGATACCTAAATTATTTTATCAACAAGTCATAATGTATATATGTTATATATGTTATATGCTATAATTTTATTTTTCCATGTATTTCTGTTACAATTGTTACCATGTTATAATTGTTATCACGTTATAATGTAAAATAGGGCAGAACTCGCCCTATTCTCTGTTACCTGGAAACCGATGTGATATCTCGATCGAATGTCAGTATATAAAATAAATAAATAAATAATAATAATAATAAATGGCAGCCTCAGGTTGCAAAATTTTGGGAGCAGCAACAAGTGTCCCCGAAAACACCCCTGCACTGGCCACCTCACCATCACTTTTTATTTATACTGCTAACACCAGCAGGGTTCCCAGGCCCTGCTGGCAGGAATGTTGCAGCTCCACAAGATGAGATGATGACTGGGTTCCTACTCTCCGTCAGTAAAGAAAGGACTCTATGGGCGCTGCTGAATGATGTACTGGTGGGGTTCCCTCTCCCTGCCAGCAATCAAAAGACCCTGCGGGCGCAAATGCTGGCAACATTCCCACTCCCTGCCGGCAATAAAACTTGGACCCTGCGGACACGCTGGATGACATGGTGGTGTGGTTGTTGCCCACCAGCAGGAAGACAACCCTGTGGTGGATCTAATCCTGAAAGGGCAGTGATCGAGGAAGAGAGGATGAGGCTGTGTGTGTGAGAGAGAGAGAGCAAGAGAGCCTGTGTGTGCGTATGAGTGAGAGGCAAACTTGTGTGTGAGAGGTAGTTTGCTTGCGTGTGTGTGGGTGGGAAATGCAGCATACTTTCTGTTTGTGGGAGGCAGCTTGCTTGTGAGCATGTGTGAGAAAAGCAGCTTGCTTGTGAGGATGTGTGAGAGGTAACTTGCGTATGAGGATGTGTGAGAGAGGCAGTTTGCTTGTGAGGATGTGTGAGAGAGGCAGTTTGCTTGTATGTTTGTGTATAAGAGAGAGGCAGCTTATTTGTGTGTTTGTGAGAGAGCCTGTATTTTTGAGAGTGCTTGTGTGTGTGTGTGTGTGTGTATGAGAGAGAGCCTATATATGTATATATGTATATATATATGTATATATATATCTATATATATATATATGTGTGAGAGAGAGGATAAAATCCCCACATCTCCCAATGCATGACAATCTCAGAGCGACTGAAAATCAAAAAATCCCACTTATGGAGAATGGGGATTTTTTTTCTTATTATTTTTAATTGTTGGGTGTTTGATGTGTTTGTATGTTGGGGTGTTTTTTTTTTAAACTTTCCAAATTTTTTCAGTTTAATTATTGGATAATGATCTGTTCATCAGCTGTTTTTGAAATATTTCTTCTTTCTATAGTTTTACTATTAGGATTGAAGTATTACATTTTGTGATTTTATTATTTTATGAGATTTGATAGTTTATTTTTCCATTTTTGCACTGCATGAAGTCTAGCTTCTTGTGGTTTGTTTCCACTTCAGTTTTTCTCTGCAAGTTTCTATTTTTACAGTGTTTTTATTTGTATTTGGTGAGGGTCTGTCTGTGTTCTGCATGTGTGATAAAGGTGAGGTATTCTGCTGGCATGTAGTTTCTATGTAGGGATCTGTAGCACACTGACTTGTTCTGTTTTTCTAATAGATGGTGTATTGAAGCTTTAGGGCCTGATGTAATATTTGCAGTGTTGCCTTTTCATAGGTAGGATTGAGTGCTGGCATTTAGTACTAACTAGCAGGTGTGCAATTTTTTCGTTTTTAGTTTGGGGGTGGGCTATTTCGGGTCCACCCCCGAACGGCATTTATTTCTTTAACATTTTTGTATTAAAAAAAAAACAAACCCCAAACCAGCCCCAACTCTTCCTATTTATATAAATGTAAAGCCTTCCACCTTTCCGATTTCCCCCCCCAAGACTCACCCAAAGTCTGTGGTGGTCCAGCGGGGGGCCCGGGAACAATTTCCTACTCCTGGGCCGGAGGCTGTCAGGGATCAAAATGGCACCGGTGGCCCTTTGACCTTACCAATTGACAGGGGCTATCTGTGCCATTGGGCAGCCCCTATCACATGGTAGGGGCAATGAATGACCAGGACCATTTTGATCACTGGCAGCCACCAGCTCGGGAGAGGGAGATTGCTCCCAGGCCCCTCCCAGGACCACCATGGACTTTAGGTAAATCTTGAGGGAGGTCAGGGGCTCTGCTGGTCTGGGGAGGTTTTATATTTATATAAATGGGAAGGTTTGGGGAGGGTTTTTTTTTTTTTAATTAAATTGCATTTTAACCACCCTCCAAAATAAATAAATACTAGGACAAACCACATGAAATTTCAAAGGTTTTCCTATCATCTTTTTTTTTTTTTTTAAATTCCTGAAATGCAATAAAATGGGAAGTGTCTTTATTTCCTATTTCATTGCAAATGACTGCATATCCCTAACTAGCAGGGTATATTCAGCGGTGCATTCACGCCACTGAATACAGCTGGCTATCTTAAAGTTAGTCAATTATGTCTAACCTGCTAACTTTAGGACAGCCCTATGGCCTGACCAGAGTTAGCCATATAACTTATGCAGCTAACTCTGCTCCACCCAAAAGGTCCCCGACTTACGTGGCTAAATTCTAGAGTAATAAGTCAATGAATATTGCCAGATAGCCATTTAGACGGGTAACTTTTCAGTAATCCGTCTAAATGACTTTTGAATATCGATCTCATTGTTATATTTTTATCTCGGAAGACTGTGAATGTCCTTTTTCATGTAAAATCTGTTGTAAATTCATAACTTTTAATTATGTATGGTGAGGGCTGAGAGGAAAGAGGTACAAGACAGTAAAGTTTGCCTAGAGCACTTAATACCCTTGTACCAATCTGGAGACTCCACCACACACATGGGCAAATGCTGGGGAAATGGAGGTAGATCATAGTGTTCCTGGGATTGTGTGGCAGGGTTTCCAGCTTCCTAGAAGTATTATCACTGTTTGCCACTCCTCTGGGAACACTAACCCCTACTTTCCCCCTTCTGTAGCATTTCAATTCATCAAAAGGGCCAGATTCCAAGGGGACCCCCACATGGCTCTCTTGATGATTTGACCTATGCTGTAACATGGAGGGGAGTGCTTTATCATCCTTCGCCTCAGGCAGCAGATGGCCTTTAGCCGTGCCTGAATAGAGTACATAGGAAAAATTAGAAGACTTTAGTAACAGCTGATCTAGGATTGTGTGATAAGATATCCCAAGGAGAATATGAAAGAATGAAATGGGCATGAAAGAGATTGCACTGAGAAGAAAATGGGAAATTGGAAGATATGTAACTTGTTTAACGAGACAAGCACAGGGTGTCAATATAGGTTGTGATTTTAGAATTAAACTAGCAACTGGGTTTGTCTGGTAGCATGTAAGTATAGTGATAATTTGCTCTTATAGTTGAGCCTGTCCAGTTGGCTGCACTAAGGACCTAGAATTAAACTAGCAGTTGGGTCTGTCTGGCAGGCTGCAAGTACATTAATAACTGGAAGACCTAATGGAATGTAGGTGCTCATGCAGCTAGGTCTGGCAGTCTGTACAGGAAGGGCTATGAGCAGGAACAGGTAAGATGAATGCCTATTCAGGGTGCAGGGAATGGAGGGGCGGAGCACCACAGTGCCACTGCCAATACTACTGTCACTACAGCTGTGGTGGAACTAAGGGGGTCATTTATCAAAGTGCTATATGTCGTTTTCACATGCGTTAAGCACCTTTAACGCATGCAAAAACGCCTTTAATGCACGCGAAAACACCATAACGCATGGTGCGATGCAAATGAGAAAAATAGGAGGAGTTTGGGGTGGGATATGTGGCCAAATGGGCTGGGCTCACAGTTTTGCGAAGCCATATTGCATGGCTTTAATGTGAATTTTAACTACACCTTTTTCATTTGTGTAAAGCCGTGCGATAGGGCTTTATTGTGTGTTGTGATGTTTTTGCACATGCTGTTTTTAGTAGTTGTAAGCTCCTGGATAACCAGCCTAGCTGTCAGGGTACTTCTACACCCATTGGGGGGGGGGGGAGGGGAGAGGGAGAGAGAGACTAGCCATAATGCCCTCATCCTAGGTAGGTATTTATATCTCTATAAGAGGCCCACCTAGTAACTCGAAGTGAGGTTTAGGTATTAGTGTAGGGGTTGGGGGCCATTTTGACATTCAAAGTGAGATGTACGAACAGAACAGTGCTTTCTTGTGAAGATTTGATGACCTTCAGAGTGAGGAAACTCACCCAAAGATGAGATTTGTGCAATGTTCTCTCAACCTAGCTTGATGTTACCCAGGTAGAGAGTTTATCAAGCTAGGTCAGGTAGAGAGTCTATCAAGCTAGGGCATGTTTTATTACCATAAATTCGTACCCTCAAGGAAATAACACATATCATCACCCCACCCATTACCGCCATAATAAATAAATCTCTCGAAGAAGGCGAACTTCAGATAAATTAAAGGTTGCAACAATCAAACCCATAATGAAGAAAAAGCACCTCAGCCCAGACGATCTCAACAACTACCGCCCAATATCTAACCTATCCCTCCTCGCTAAACTAACTGAGAAAGCGGCACTCAAACAGCTCCATGATCACCTCGAAACCTACAACATCTTACACCCCTCACAACACTGTTTCATAAAAAATCGGAGCACAGAAACCTTACTACTCAACTTGTCAAACACAATAATAAGAGGTTTCGACAACGGCCAAAAAGCCATCCTCATCCTACTCGACCTATCCGCTGCATTTGACACTGTAGATCACAAAATCCTAATCTCCAGACTGGCAGACATTGGCCTGTCCGGCAAAACTCTAGATTGGTTCACCTCCTTCCTTAAAAACAGACACTTCAAAGTAAACATAAACAACCACTATTCAGAAGCCATACTCCTCGAAACTGGAGTACCTCAAGGATCTGCACTGTCAGCCACCTTATTCAATATCTTCCTTCTGCTCCTCTGCAACCTTCTCATGAGTCTCGGTATAACTTACTACATGTATGCCGATGACATCCAACTAATCATACCCGTAACCAATACAATTGAAAACGCATTGAAAACTTCAGCCAAATACCTCGACATCATAAGAACCATGCTAAACCACATGAAGCAATGTCTAAACATGGACAAAATCGACTGTATACTACTCGAAAAAAAAAACACTCTGAAATCAATGCGAATTACACCATACAAATTGACAACACACACATCAAATTAAAGGACAACGTGAAAGATCTTGGATTATGGTTAGACCCAGAACTTAACTTCAAAAAACACATCTCAATGAAAATCAGAGAAGGCTTCCACAAGTTACTAATCCTCAAACACCTAAAAGCTCTCCTTCACTACCCTGACTTCAGAACCACTCTCCAATCACTCATATTCAACAGCTTAGACTATTGCAACTCCCTTCTGATAGGCCTACCCAAGTACACCATTCGGCCACTCCATCTGCTACAGAATGCAGCAACCAGAATCTTGACCGGTCATAAAAGATCTGACCACATCACTTCAGTGCTAAAAAGCCTACACTGGCTGCCAATAGAAAAGAGAATAGAATATAAAACCCTTACCGTCTTACACAGCACAATCCACAACAATGATAACACAAGCCTAAATAACATCATCCAGAAACTTGTCTCACAACGCCACACAAGAACAACAAACAAATTACATCTCGACATACCATCAATTTCAACTGCCAAACATACCATTGTAAGAAACAGAGCCATATCCATAGCCGGCCCTCACCTCTGGAACTCACTCCCAGAAAACCTGAGATTACAAAATAACACAAACATTTTAAAAAGATCTCAAAACATGGCTCTTCAGACAAGCCTTCAAAGACTGAATCGGCTAATTGCCCATACCACAATAATCACCACATACAAGTATCACCCATTCTGTTACAGACAATTGAATTTGATAAATATTTATTTAAACCATGCCATTACAGATATTTAATCTCTATAACGGACTGACAAATACATACCCTCCAATGACTGTTCTAACCCGATGCTAGAAAAGCTGATAACATGGACACTTAAACAGCTATTGTCTATTTATCTTATCATGCTGTAATATGTTATACTGTTTTATGTTTGATGTAATGCAAAGCGCATAGATATACCAGTTTACTATCATGTTTGTTTATCTTTTTAATAATGGCCTCTAAAATGTAATATGTTGTTTCAAATGTAAACCGGAGTGAAGGCATCTAGCTAAACTTCGGTATATAAAAACGAACAAATAAATAAAAATAAAAAAAATAAAACATGCCCCTTTTCCTATCGCATGCAATATTTAGTGCATTTTGATAAATCCAGGCCTAAGTTTGTTGAACTTTGGAACTAAGTTGCTTTGTAGCCTCTCTTGTACAGCTGTGTCATATCAGAAAGGAAAGGGCAGCATCATAAAAGATGATATCCCCCCCCCCCTCTCCAGGTTGACCACATCATCAAAGGGATCCTCCTTACCCCCATAACCACCCAAGGTGCTGTGTAGCCCCATGATGGTTCTGTACACAGGAAACCTGGGAAGAGAGATTTTCAGGTGTAAACTAAATAAGGGATTTTGTATGCTCATCTGCCCAGGATAGTGGAGTACTAAGGGGGAAGAAGACAGACATCTTGGATAGAAAATGTTATCTTACAAGCAGTCTTCCTTTACGGCTATCCGCTGGGATATATCCTTAACAGTATGGCTAGAGATAATTGGGCAGACTGGAAGGAGTGATTGGTCTTTTTCTGTAATCATTTACTGTGTTAGCTGAGCATGATCAGGCTGATGTCTGCCTATCTAAGAGCAAGAAACCAAAATCATCTACCCGCAATTCAGTCACCATACAGCCTCATCTGCACACTTTCCATGAAGAGACAACATTGATAAAGACATTAGTCACACATACTTCCCTTGTACACACCACAGAATCCCTTCACCTCTTGCTTTGGTGCTCATAGCCCATCTTGCAGTCCCCTTCCAGATAGGCCAGCAAGGCTAGGGATACTGATCCCTAAAGCCTCACACATCACATCCAAGAGCTCCATCATTGCCTCACCTACCCTACCTCCTTAGAATTCATCCGTAATAGAAAGTCTTCTGTGTTCATGCATCCCTTTCCTAAGAGCATTCTGCCAATTTCTACAACACATTCATTACACATCCTGGTTTGCATAGCACCTTCTAGACCGGTAACCTGCACACCTCCTGCTCCAAGTGCTCTGAACAGAGATGCACATCATTACTCACAGGGGGGGGACGGGACCATGCAGTGCAACAACCAGTGAAAACATATGGAGGCCATCTTCCTCACCCTCTTTTTGGCCCTTCTCTAAAGCCTGCTGTTTAGAATCTACAAAAAAACCCACGAGATGTGTGGCAGGTGCTCCTAGTCAGCACAATCAACCCTGGCCCCCTTGTATGTACTTATGAGTGTGATTGAGAAAAAAGTGTATGAATGGCAGCATTTAGGGCAGGAGGATGCGTGTAAGTAATGGGGTAGATTTTCAAGGGGCGCGTACCCCCCAAAAACCTACCCCAAACCCCCCCTGCGCTGAGCCTATTTTGCATAGGCTCAGCGGCGCATGCAAGCCCCGGGACGCGCGTAAGTCCCAGGGCTTGCATGGAGGGGGTGTCGGGGGCGTTACGGGGGCGGGCCCGGGGGCGTGGTGCCGGCCTGGGGGCGTGGTCGAGGCCTCCGGACCAGCCCCCGGGATGGGTGATGGCGCACCAGCAGCCCGCTGGCGCAAGCAGATTTACGCCTGCTTTCCGCAGGCGTAAATCTGCCAACAAAGGTAGGGGGGGGATTTAGATAGGGCCGGGGGAGTGGGTTAGGTAGGGGAAGGGAGGGGAAGGTGAGGGGAGGCGGAAGGAAAGTTCCCTCCGAGGCCGCTCAGAAATCGGAGCGGCCTCAGAGGGAACAGACAGCGCGCGCTGGGCTCGGCGCGCGCAGGTTGCACAAATGTGCACCCCCTTGCGCACGCCGACCCCGGATTTTATAAGATACGCGCGGCTACGCGCGTATCTTATAAAATCCAGCGTACTTTTGTTCACGCTCGCGCAAAATTATAAAATCTACCCCAATGTGTGGAGATTCTTGTTGGAGCAGGTAGGAACTTCTCTGCCTCTTTCAATAGAGAAGTGTCATAATGGGCTGCAGAGATCATAATAGTGTTTTTAAAAATGGCAGAAATGGCTGCCAACAGTGTTTTTTTAATTACACTTTCCAGAAAATCTTTATGGCTTCCTTTGTGATGGAATCATATAAGATAAAAGAAGATAGTAAGGCAGGGGCCAGCTCCCATATTTCTCACTGAAGGAAAATAAAATAAAACATTCATTTTTTTCTTGTTAAATCACAAGAGGATTGTGAGAAATTACAAGAGGACCTTGCAAAACTGGAAGACTAGGCATGAAAATGGAAAACAAAATTTAATGTGGTCAAGTGCAAAGTGACACACTTAGGGAAGGGTAACCCAAATCATAGCTACACAATGCAAAGTTCCACGTTAGCATTCACCATTCAGGAAAAGGATCTAGGTGTCATCGATGATAATTCATTGAAATCTTCTGCTCAGTGTGTGGTAGAATCCAAAACAAATAAAATGCTAGGAATTATTAGGAAAGTAATGGGCGGAATGGAGAATAATTCAGAGAATATCATAATTCCTCTGTATCATTTCACAGTACAACCTCATCTTGAGTATTGTGTGCAGTTCTGATCACCACACCTCAAAAAAGATGTAGCAGAATGAGAAAAGGTACAAAGAAGGCAACCAAAATGATAAAGGAGATGGAGAAATTCCTCTGAGGAAAAGTTAAAGAGGTTAAGACTTCAGCTGAGGGAAGATATGGTAGAGGTCTATAAAATGAGTGTATTAGAACGGATTAACCAAATCTTATGTTCACGTAGGATATAATAGAAGTTATTTATGTAAACAGGTGGCTGACCTGCTCTGGGCTGGAATAAAGACATTCAGGGTAGAGGCCTTTAAAGGGGAATAAAACCCACTTATCTAGGGGAATGTGAATTGCTAGGTGTGGGTGAGAAAGGAGACATGGGTCATTGTGTGGAGAAAGATGAGGGAAAAGCAGAAATATTAAACATTTCAGTTAAGGGTTCACTAAAGAAGGCCTTGTAGAAGCAGCATTGATGGTTGGCAAGAGTATGGATGGGAGTGGAACTAGCAAAACTGAAAGTGGACAAGGCCATGGGGCCTCATGAGATTCATCCCAGGATACTAAGCAAGCTCAGAGAGGTGCTGGCGGGTCTGCTGAAAGACCTGTTCAGTTGAATCTTAGAAATGGGAATGGTGCTACAAGATTGGAGAGGGCAGTTGTGGTCCCAGTTCACAAAAATGGTAGCAGAGAGAAAGCTGGAAACTACAGTCTGGTTACCCTTACCTCAGTGGTGGGAAACTTAAAGGAAATGCATTTGAAAGAAATGATAGTGAACCATCTGCAATGCAGTGGGTTGCAAGATCCAAGGCAGGTTGTATCAAATGATTCTGATTGACTTTTTATAATAGGTGACTAGAGAATTAGATCTAGGGCAAGCACTTGATGTGATTTCTGCATTTTAGCAAAGTTTTTAATACTGTCCCATATAGGCAGCTCATGAACAAAATGAAAAGCCTGGGAGTGGGTCTCAAGGTAGTTGAATGGATTAGAAATTGGTTGACTTGACAGTGAATAGTAGTAAATGGAACTTCCTCTGAGAAGAGAAGAGTGATAAGTGGAGGGACTCCAAAATTGGTTCTGGAGCCAGTTCTGTTCAATATCTTTGTGAGTGGCATTTTGGAAGAGTTAGAAGGAAAAGTTTATTTTTGCTGTTGACACTAATATCTGCAACAGTCTGGACACAACTGAAGGAGTAGAGAGAATGAGAAACTATCTAAGAAAGCTTGAGAACTGATCAAATGTTTGTCAGCTGGGATTCAGTGCCAAGAAGTGCAGAGTCATGCATTTGGTGTGCAGAAATCCAAAGGAGCCAATGTGCATGAACTGGGAATGGGGCGACAGTGTCTGACAATCTGAAGGCAGTGAAGCAGTGTGACAAGGTGGTGACTAAGGCCAGAAGGATGCTGGGCTGCATAGAGAGAGAGGCATTTCTGTCAGGAAAAGGAGGTGATAATGCCCCTGTACAGATCTTTGGTGAGGCCTCAACTGGAGTACTTTGTTCAGTTCTGGAGACCATATCTCAAAAAGGATAGAGAGAGGATGGAAGCGGTCCAGAGAAAGGCATCCATAGTGGTGTGGGCTCTGCACCGAAAGCCTCATAAGACTAGGTAGAAAGACCTAAATATGTATACACTGAAGCAGAGACGAGAATGGGGTGAAATGATACAGACTTTTAAATACTTGAAAGGTATTAATGGTGCACCGGATTCAAATCTCTTCCAATGGAAAAAAAAACTGCAGAACTAGGGGTCATGATATGAAACTCCAAGGGGGATAGACTCAGGACCAACATCAGGAAACATTTCTTCACAGAAAGGGGAGTGGATGCATGGAGTAGCTGCCCAGAAGAGATGGTGAAGGCCAGAACAGTAATGGAATTCAGAAGGCTGTGGGTTAAATAAAGGATCCATAGTGGCTAAAGGATGGAGATGAAAAAAAGGGATAAACCAAATTAACTGGGGAAACCTGCTCGGCGCAGCGGTTACTACCCTAAGAAAAAATTAAATTAAATTTAAAAAATGAACTTGCTGGGCAGACTGGACAGACCAATTGGGTCTTTTTTTTCTGCCATCATTTACTGTGTTACTAAGCCTGACAATAGAAATTCTAGAACATCACTTTATGCTTGCTGTCAATATCTCTGTTTTGGCTTTCATGAATATCTTTTGGAGGGTTTGAAATTTTGCCCAAGTGGTTTAGCTAAACATCTGCTTCTGTGAAGTAAAGATTCCTGGAAATTCAGATATTTGTGTCTGTACAGCACTGTGTATTGTCTAGTAGGGCTTTAAAAAGGATAAATAGTAGTAGTAGTAGTATACTTAGAGCTGCTGTTTGCTTCCAGGAGGCCAAAACCACTGGGGATTAATTGACTGAATGCAAATGGAACTAAAGTGATCTGCCAGTCACCCTAGCTCTATAAACTGTCACTATAGGATGTAGACTTTTTTGACTTGGAAATTATAATATATGAAAACTAATAAATATATATATATATATATATGCTTTTTATTATCAGATTCTTGTTTATTCTGTTGGGTCCTAAAGGCAAAGCCAAGTCATACCATGAGATAGGCCGAGCTATCGCCACCCTGATGTCTGACGAGGTAGGTTGTGCAACTTCCTCACCATTAAAAAATGTGCAATATCATTTTGTATTGTTTGTCCAAGATAGAAAGTTTTCAGTAGCTTTTATACAAATTACTGATTTTCATAGATAAGAGGAATTCCTATTTTTGTTTTATTGTAAACATTTTTATTGAAGTAATTTTTTTTAATCTGTTTTTTGGCAATACAGAAACATACAGTTTTATTACACAATTTTATGACTCTTAAGATTCTTTTCCCACAATCCAAAGTCATTTACCAAATTTCCCTTATAGCATTAAATAAAAAAGATGCATGGAAAAGAAAATATAAGCAAGACAACATTATATATTAGATTCCCATTCTTCAGGGAGTTTCATTGATCAAAGCTTATCTAATGCCATAAAGTGGAGTGGGAGGGTATCCTTGCTTCTCCCATAAACTCACCTTGTGATCTTGGGCACAAACTTAAGGCCCTACCTACTAAACAGTTTTGCCATAGACACAAAATGAGAGAAAATCTTTAGTTAATAACTCCTTTAGATTATAAGCACTGCGGGGATTTACCTACTGTACCTGAATGTAACTTGCCTTGAGCTATCAGTGGAGCTAAATCTAAAACAAATAAACATAGAATTCACATTCAGGCTTGTAAACCATTTTAATGCACTTTCCGGCAGATGCACTAGCCACAGTGCATGGCTCAACTCATGACTGGACGTGTGTTTTGGACACACGTCCCTAACCCCTGATGCAAAACGGGGGTTAGTATGTCCAAAACATGCGTCCAATCGAGTGCGTAGGTACTAGCACTCATCACAAGTAAATTCATGTTGATGAAGCTATTGCCTATTTCCCCTCGATTCAAAAAACAAAAGTGCCTGCAGCGCATATTTTAGCCTGCAAAAATTAACGCCTGCCTAGGGCAGGCGTTAATTCTTGAGGAGCCAAAAAAAATTACAGAAAAGCAGATAATACGGCTTTTCTGTTCCTTTTTCAGTTCCTCTGTCTTAATATCGTTGCGATATTAAGTTGGAGGATCCAAAATAGAATTAAAAAAAAAAAAGGTGTGCCCATGGTCAGTAGAGATGTGAATCGTGTCCTCGATCATCTTAACGATCGATTTCGGCTGGGAGGGGGAGGGAATCGTATTGTTGCCGTTTGGGTGTGTAAACTATCGTGAAAAATCATTAAAATCGTGAGCCGGCACACTAAACCCCCCTAAAACCCACCCCGACCCTTTAAATTAAATCCCCCACCCTCCCGAACCCCCCCCCCCAAATGCTTTAAATTACCTGGGGATCCGGCGGTGGTCCAGAACGGCGGCGGTCCGGAACGGCCCCCTCAATAGAATCGTGTTGTCTTCAGCTGGCGCCATTTTTCAAAATGGCCACCGCAAAATGGCGGCGGCCATAGACAAAAACGATTCGACGGAGGAGGTCGTTCCGGACCCCCGCTGGACTTTTGGCAAGTCTTGTGGGGGTCAGGAGGCCCCCCCAAGCTGGCCAAAAGTTTCCTGGGAGTCCAGCGGGGATCCGGGAGCGATTTCTCGCCGCGAATCGTTTTCGTACGGAAAATGGCGCCGGCAGGAGATCGAGTGCAGGAGGTCGTTCAGCGGCGGTCCAGAACCCCCGCTGAACGACCTCCTGCAGTCGATCTGCCGGCGCCATTTTCCGTACGAAAACGATTCGCGGCGAGAAATCGCTCCCGGAACCCCGCTGGACTCCCAGGAAACTTTTGGCCAGCTTGGGGGGGCCTCCTGACCCCCACAAGACTTGCCAAAAGTCCAGCGGGGGTCCGGAACGACCTCCTCCGTCGAATCGTTTTTGTCTATGGCCGCCGCCATTTTGCGGCGGCCATTTTGAAAAATGGCGCCGGCTGAAGACAACACGATTCTATTGAGGGGGCCGTTCCGGACCGCCGCCGTTCTGGACCACCGCCGGATCCCCAGGTAATTTAAAGCATTGGGGGGGGGGGTTCGGGAGGGTGGGGGATTTAATTTAAAGGGTCAGGGGTGGGTTTTAGGGGGTTTTAGTGTGCCGGTTTTCCTGCCCTCCCCCTTCCCCCGATTTACGATTTTTTAACGATAAATCGGGGGAATTGGTATTGTATCGTGGCCCTAACGATTTTTTGACGATTTAAAATATATCGGACGATATTTTAAATCGTCAAAAAACGATTCACATCCCTAATGGTCAGTTAGATACATGTCAGTTTCAAAATCTACTTTCTGTTGGGTCTGAGGCATAGTGTGGACTTGTCGCAGTGGTGATGACTCCTCCCGTGGGGAACCATAGCAATAGGCTAGACTCAGAGAGCAGACACCGGAGATGGAAAGCTTTATTGTACTGCTGTAGATTGATAGTAATGGTGCTGGAGGATATGGCACAGAAGTCCAGCAAGGTGCCTATACGTTCAGATAGTCTCAGATGACTAGGTCTCACCCAGATGTAGAAGGTTGGTAGTGTTCCACAGAGTGGGATAAGCCGAACCTGGTGGGTAGAATTGGAGAACTGGATCATAGTGGTACTCACTCAAGAGTAGTGCAGGAATCCCCCTAGTGGATGGTGACGGTGAGACCTGAGGTCCGTGGTGCAGGATACTCTGAGCTGGATAGGCCCTCGAGGAGCGAATACCTGGAAGTGCAGAATCCTGAAAAGAGAAGAAAGACCCCCTCAGGATCGGTTGTCTTGTTAGTGGTAGAAAACCCGAAGGGTAGTTGGAAGCAAGAGGCCCCCGAGGAGCGGGTGCCCGGAGCTTCTTCAGGAGTAAGATACCCCGGAGGGTAGCGAGGAGTTTAAGCGTGCAGCTTAGAAGCTATCAGAGAAGCTAAACTGAAGTCCTTGCTAACTCATTCGTTCTGAGTAGAGCGGAGGCTTAAATACCCGGAGGTATGAACATCATGCAGTGGGGACGCCCCGAGGTTCCCGCCATGACGTGTAGATAAGCGTAGGCAGCGTGCGGACGCACACCCTAGGAGGCCACGGGAAGGAGCATGGCGGACGGGGACGCCCATGCTGAGTTGGAGACGCCAAGGGTTTCGGCACTTGGCACTGGAGGCAGCCATCTTACCCATGAAGGCGGAGAAAGGCAAAAAAGAGGTGACTGAGAGTGGAGTGTGAGCAGTGCTTAGGCGAGCTCTTTATGGATTTGGAACATGAAATGTGATCAAATCGCACTGCTCGCACTCCACTCTCCGGGAGAGTGGAGTGCGAGCAGTGCTTAGGCGAGCTCTTTATGGATTTGGAACATGAAATGTGATCAAATCGTTTGGGACAAAGTTGGAGTGGCTTCCCCTGAAGAAGAACATTTGAAACTTGGCCTTGTTGGGGCAAGTGCCGTGGAAAGATCATTCGAGGACTTCAATGCGCAAGATAAGTTACACTCCGATCCTGAGTGATTGGCGACCTAATCTCTTGTTCTATATTTAGTGTTTCACATCAACGTTTTAAACTTAGGTTTTCAAAGATATAAAGAGCAAAAAGAAAAAATTTAAGAAAACAATAAAAACATAAAACAAGTTTTTGAATAATTGATTAAAAGGACTATGTGGTGGATGGAGGTGCTTATGATTACACAAAAATAAACAATTAATACCAGGGTCTGGTGCTCTTGAAATTGTATGAAGCATCACCACACACCCATTAAATATTTAAAACATCAAACATTTAAAATAAAATAATATATAATAAATCTTTTTAATAGTATTTGCCTATAATGCTATTGTAGCATACTACGATGCTAAGAGCAGAATATATCTCAGTCATTACTGTGTAAGAGAACAGTAAATTACAAGTCGCCATAACACAAATTTAAAATCAATACTTGTTGAGCTGCATTGAATGTAATGATAATGTGGTGCATAAATGTTTTAAATAAATGTCTAAATCCATTTTCTAAATCAGTTACGGCCTGCCCCCTCATAATTCTTACTCCCCCCAGCCCTTAGCTATCTTCGCTAATAGAAACTCCTTTAAAAATTAGAAATCCTCCAGGTTGTTTGAAATAATTCTAAATATCGAAAAATAGCCCATTTCTAATGGAATCTATCTCCCCAGTTTTCTTTAGGTGAAAGTGGGAACCTAATACTTCTGATTTATATATGTTAAGCTTAAACCTAGAGAATTCCCCAAACTTTTCAAAAATAAGCAGTAAAGCTGCAGGAGATGTTGTCAGAGTTGTAAGAAACATGAGAGCATCTACGGTATCTTTTAAATGGCTACTGCTTTTTTGTTTGTTTTGTTTTTTTTGCAATTTCGGAGAAATATATTCAAATTCTCGCCCCGAGAATAAGGAGCTTAATTTTGAATAATTGTCTTTGATTGTTCACTATATAGCGGGGAAACTTAATCTTGCAGTTTTCCTTTATTCTTCAAATTAAATTCATTGTGGATGAATGTTTTTTTTTTTCATCTGTGACGTTTATTAACGCATCAGGGTGGGTTAAAGGCAGGAAGGGATAAGGTTCTGGGGTGGGGAGGCAACTAAGCGGTGATATTGGAAATGATGTTCTGTGAAATTGCCTTTGGAGTGCATAAGAACCACTGCACTCGGAAGCTCTGTGTGTATTTTATTGTGCTAATAATAAAAAGTTTCAACTTAAAAATAAGGTCACAGAGATCTGTCTATAAGGAATGCCCCGGGAATGCTTGTTCAAAAAAAACAGGTCTTAGGAAGAAAACAAAGATTCAAATTCTGGATCTGTCCATGTGGGCTGGGCACAAATGGAATCTTCTGCCATAAGCAAAAGGATTGCCCCTGTGGCTTTAAAGGATCATTTCAGATCTCCTCATTGAGCATCCAGGACCTTAGGTCTAAGAAGGTGGGAGAGAGGGTCTCCTTCAGCAGGAATAGAAATAGTGGACCGTATATCGACTGGGTTCTGTTGTAAATATCTGCAACTGTTCTGCTTCAACAATAAATGCAAGCCACTGGGAATACCAGCCTGGTGTATGGAATGCTTTTTTTTTTTTTTAGCAGCAGCCCTATGTTTTCTGCCATTGAGGACCCATTTAGACATCTACAAGGACTCATGCCCCCCCTTCACTCTGTAACTTCTATGGCGATTGCTATATTTCAAAATTAAGTAGGCAAGTTTTTGTTTAGTAGTATGCAGATACTTAACCGGGAAGACTTAAACACGATGCACTCTCTTTACCTATTATATGTATGCGGTGAAATTGTCTTGAGAATGGGGATCTGTCAGTTTTCTTGTGTTTGTCAATGGATTATTGTATAGCCCCATCTTTAATAAATACAACAAGCAATGCATGAAAAAGTCGCTGAATAAATTGTCCATTGGTTTTTTTTTTTGTTTTTTTTTCCGGCTAGGTTTTCCATGATATTGCCTATAAAGCAAAAAACAGGCAGGACCTGATTGCTGGAATCGATGAGTTCTTGGATGAGGTGATTGTACTTCCACCAGGCGAATGGGATCCTGCCATCAGAATAGAGCCTCCTAAATCCCTGCCGTCTTCAGATAAAAGGTAATGGATGGGAATGTGCCCTCGTACTCTTTACAGAGTAGGAAAGGATAAGTTGAATAAATCTGACCTTTTTTTAGGCTAATCAAGCCCAAAATACTGCTACTACTAATACTGTTGTTAAAGAGGAACATGACCAGGCACTTTCTTATTCCCCCCCAAAGAACCTATAGATCGAAATTGCAGTAAAGTATTGATTTCTTTATAAGTCGTCGTAGAGTTTTCTATCCCGTTTATATTTAATTTCCAACAAGAGACTGTGTGCTTTTAAAAACACAATGCTGCCTCTGGTGTCAAATTCTTCTCATGATATTTCATAAATAAGCAATTAACTGACTAAATTCCTGGCTATATTAATTGTGTAGCTTTCAAGGTGGGAATGCCATCATAGGTATTTTAACTTTATATACTTTATATTAAATTTTCTTATTAAAAAAAAATTTCATTTATCATATGTTGATATATGTTCAATCTATTAATGGTCTACGTTTAGTAATTGTCTCTAGAATTTTCTTTTGAATTTATAGCAGAAAAGGAAAAAAAAAGATCTGTTTCTCTAAGCTATCATATTTTTGTGTATTCAGTTAAAAAAAAAAATTGTTTTTTTGTCTTGATCGAGCAGTTGTATCCCCCACCTCTGGGGTTCCATTAAATTGCTTCCAGTGCTGGCCCTTCTAAGGGGGTAGACTGTAGGTTGCCATGTTGATCCTCCACATATCAGCTGGACACAGAACATTGCAAGTACCATACGGGAGCTGGCACATTATATTATTTGTAATAAACCTACGCTTAGACCAGGGGTCAGGAACCTTTTTGGCTGAGAGAGCCATAAACGCCACATATTTTAAAATGTAATTCCATGAGAGCCATACAATATGTTTAAAACTAAATACAAGTAAATGTGTGCATTTTATGTAAGATCACACTTTTAAAGTACAAGAAGTCTCTGAAAATATTACACCAGGCCTTAAGATACCAATACATCTCCTACTAGGAAAACGGACCAAGTCAGGCTGCTATAGAGTCCTACACAGAAAGTACACGCCAGCAGAAAACCTCACCTGAATCACGTGCTGACCCTCACCTAACATAGAATAAAGAGACCAAAACGCATAACAAGAAGCATGCAGAAAAAACTGAATTGGAAACTGCAACAAGCCAGAGTCTCTGTATGCAGTGTAACAAAGGAAAAAAGAAACATCACCCATCCTTATAAAACAAATCAAGAAATATAAAATCATCAGCAGTAAAACTGTACTAACAAAAAGAACATATTTCGAAACAGTTGATGAGTGGAATATCCAATAATTAAAAACTCATATAAAAAATTTCCAGATACCAACAAAATATTTCAAAATAGCAGACACAAAGACCCAGTAATGAAAAATAAGGATACAAAAAATGTTTTGCTCTGCATACCTGGGAACGTTTGATATCCAGGTGTCCTGAGATTGTTTTGAATTAGCAGGAGGAGGGGTGGTTTGCTTGGAACTTTCTCCTTTCTCTGTCACATACCAGCACTCTCTCTCACACTGGCTCTCAATTACACACCTATACACACATGCTCTCAGTCACTCACATATACACATGCTTTTTCTCTTTCACTTATATAGGCTCTTAATTACACATTTACACACATGCTGTCTATCTTTTCACGCTTACACACACACACAGGCTTTCAATCACATAAATACATGCTGTCTTTGTCTCTCACACACAGACTCTCATTCACATGCTTATAAACATGTCCTCTCTTTCTCTCATTTACACACAGGCTCTCAATCACATACTCACATGCTCCGTCACCTAAATCAGCTCTCAATCACACACAGACACACATGGTCTCTCTCTTACTTATACACACAGGCTCTTAATCATACATACACATGATTTCTCTCACACACAAAGGATCTCAATCATACACACATACTCTTTCACACAAACAGGTTTTCAATTACAAACTTACACATACAGGTTCCCAATCGTAAACTTACATTCATGCTCTCTCTCTCACAGGCAGGCTCTCAATCACAGACATACTCTCTTTCACATATACAGGCTCTCAATCATTCACATACATGCAATCTCTCACTCACACACACAGGATCTCAAACACACATGCTTGCTCGCTTATTCACTCTCTCTCTCTCCCCCACCCCCACCCCGGGAACTCGCGGCAGCAGCAGCCTCCTCCCAACGCTAACCTCCTTCATTTTCAGCCCTCGTGGAGGAGGAGTCCCATCGGCGGCGGGGGTTGACGCTCTTCTTTATTTTCTTCCGAGCCGCGCTGCACAGTCTTCTTTTCGTCGGACCGACGCTGACCACACTAGCGTGGTCTCTTCTTCCCGCGCACGCACCCGATGCTCCCCACTTCTTCTTCCGGGCCGTGGCGGGGGGCGGGAAGAAGAGACCATGCCGGTGCCGCCGACTTCAGCTATTCTGCCGCTTCCTCTTCCGGGCCGCGGGGGCGGGGGGCGGGAAGAAGAGAGCACGCCGGTGCCGCCGACTCCAGCTATTCTGCCGCGTTCCGCCCGGGCTGACAGCATTTTAAGCCCGGGCGGAGAAGGACCGGGGAGCAGCTGGGTCAGCGGGGGGACTGGAAAGTGTGGCGACACACTGATTTAGGAGATTTGTCTGCGAGCCAGATGCAGCCATCAAAAGAGCCATATCTGGCTCGCGAGCCATGGGTTCCCGACCTCTGGCTTAGACTATGCATTGTGCTCCAGTATCTCGACACTAAACTTTGTAACATGATCTTTCCAGTGGTTCATGTATTATTTTCCTAAGCAGTTCACGTTACTTTTTTTCAGCTACAAAGAAGTAAGTACCCCAAACGTTTGAAGTTGTAGGATTATGCCAGTGCAAAAGGGTGCTGAATTATGAGGGCAGTGACAGCTGTCTTTGAGTTTCCTGATGTTTGTGTGTGTGTGTGTAGCAGAGATCCACAGTAAATTTCTTTGATGTTTTTAAGATCAATAGAATTTTTGTAAAGGCAGCTTTTAGCAATGATTTTTCATGGCTTTTATTTGTTAACTGATATTGCTGTGAATGTCTTCACTAGTTATCCTTATAACAGAAACATGCTAGGCCCTGAGCTTGCCCTTGCTGGTGGACGGAGGGCTGGAGGGTCTGAAAGTCCACTTGACTCATGCTTTCATGCTTCAGCTCCTTTAGTAGGGGGCAGCAAATGAATGTCTTGGCCTTTTGTGTTTGTTTACTTTTCCTGTTGATATCTATTTCCCTACCAGTACCATATTACCGTGAAAGTACTCTCTATATGACCATCTTCCTACACAAAACAAAAAAAATCCTGAAAAATGTAGAGCATTTTATCAAATTGTTTTCACTCTCCCTTTTCTTAAAAAACAACTGAATCAAATTCTCCTAAAATATGGGGTGGCAACAGGGATGGGAACAGATGAACATGCAAACAAATATTCTTGATGAAACTAATTAAGTGAATCTGGCCATAACGATTGTAAAGCCATTGTGCTGTCATGGTGTAGGATGTAAGGCCTCTATTGTGCTCAGTTCCTAAGCTGCCTGTTTGAGTGCTTTGTCATTATTTGGGCCTGCAGTATTTTCTCTCCTGCTGTAGCAAAGTTATTTGGGCTGTTCTAGTGGATATTCAGTTCAGTCCCATGGAATATTTATTCCATTACATATTTTTTTAGCACACTACCGAAATTCACAGAACCTAGACATAAACAGGTGAGAATGCATTTTGAACTTGACTGAATAAAATAATGGCACTATCTGTCATGGGGACTGTTTTGATTTATTTTGTTCAGCTTTGAGAAATTTACAGGATTTTGTTTTGGGTTTTTTTTTTCCTTGTGTTAAAGCATGGGGTGGTCACCTTATTCCCTCTAAAAGAATTTTGTAAAGTGGTCCACATAGCATTTCTTGAAGTTCGTTTATTCATAGGCTTTTGTTGGCACAGTTACATTTCCTCAGAAGACAGCAGGGTCAGTAAAATCTTCTTGTAATGCTGTTAAACTTTGTCTTACATATGTTCTTACTGGCAGAGTATAAACAATTGAATCAGTGGTAGTGAATGGCAGTCTTGGCAAACTTCTAGAAACTGAAAATTAAAAATATAAGATTAGCTCTTTTAAAAAAATGATTCACTCCCCCCCCCTCCTATATATCTATCTGTGTCCCAGAAGATGCATAGTTTGCCTTTGCTTGTAGTGTGTGCAGTTTAAATGGGTGTTTGAAACATAGATTTGCCTTGTAGCATGGTATGCTTGTCACTGGTGTCTAGGAATGGTAGCTTGACATTATCTGTATTCACAGGGATTCCCTAGTCACTGCTTGCCCTTATCAGTAGTGGAATGTCTTTGCCTTGTTATTTCCACTTGATACTGTCATTAGTTCAGGTATATTGGCAAACAGACGTTATTGGAAGATTATCCTTGTTCTCATGTTGTTACCTCTGCGAAATCCATGTTTTCTAAAGTTGGGGGCATCCTGAGATCTTGGCTTAAATTTACCCGGCTAGCACAAATATTCAGCTCCCAGTAAAGGGATCCAGGCCCCTTTCAGAATTTAGTAACAAACAAGTAAAGCTAGCCAAGTAAAGTTCCTCAGGTCTGAAAGTGGATTGGTCTTTTCACCTGGAGTGAAGAGAATACATGAATATGAATGTGCCAGGAGCTGTTAGCTCTACTGTACTTAGTATTCAGCACAGCAAGCCACTTTGAGGTTTGGGAGGTGGGTATTTGTCCAACAGATTTTTTAAAGGTAGAGGATTGTGAGTCTGAGATGTGTTCAGTATGCCTGTCCAAATTTAGCCAGTTAACTAAAAATAAATGCTGATTGGGCTCTGCGCTAGGGCCATAGTAAATCGCGCTCTATTGAGCACACATTGAGCACACATTTTCCGCATGCTTTAAATATGGCATGAGTTTCATATGCAGGTACATTTTGTATGTATAAGACCTCTGCTTTGCATTCATCACTCCCCCAAGTCTAGGGTTCCTAGTGTGGTGAATAAAATGACTTATTCAATGCTTTCTATTATTGTACAGTGAAAAATAGCATTTGAAACCCAAGCTCTGTCTTTTCTTCTTTCAATATTATCAAACAGTTATCAGAAGAGAGAGAGAGAATATGTGGTTTGATGTTACTAAGCTATTGTATTTTCACTGTTTGGTAAATGGGTGAAAAAACGATCTTTAAAGAGCTCTATATCAAAAATGCAGAATTCAGGAATAGTGCAGCTGAATGAATGTTTTGAATACAATTCTAATAACCTTATTTAAACAAAATGTTATACCTTTTTGTGCCACAGGAAATCATTTTGTGTCCAGTAATACCTTATTAGATGTCTCTTCACAGAAAGAACATGTATTCGGGTGGAGAGAATGTGCAGATGAATGGGGATACACCTCACGATCCAGGCCATGGAGGCGGGGGACATGGGGACTCTGAGGAGCTGCAACAAACCGGCCGGTCAGTGGAGAACTTTCCTGATTCTGGGAGTTTAGCTTGTTTGCAATAATACCAGCCATAACTGGTAGTTACTCATAAATATTTGATGACACAGTGATTTTTCTTATTTCTATTTTGGAATTTTTAATTGTATATTTTCTTTTCTCTTTTACATGGAGTACTGTCTTTGACAGCTTCAGGGTGACTAAGGAATTATTTGATGGTTAAAAAAAAAAAAAAAAAAAAAAAAAAAGTAATTGTGTATAGAACCATTGTGCATGATATATTTTCTGTTCAAAAGTGCTGGAATCCACTACATGTTTTCATGCTGTGAAGCAGTAGAATATGAATTTTAGAGAAGCTGCTTGTCAGTAAAATGCATATCATGATGTCTAAAACCTAGCAAAACTTACCTCCTCCATTCATCTTAAAAAAACAAAAAAAAAAACAAAAAAAAAAAACATAGAGTAGACATTGTTGCGTCGGAGGTGAACCCTTGGGCCGAGGTGGGGTTGACACAACCCATAGGTAGGAGACCTACGGGTCCCCACCATTGGCAGGTGGAGTGGGCTGATGGACAGAGGCAAACTGGAGCTTCACCAATACCAGCCCTCGTTCCCCGCAGGTTGAGCCTTTGGGTGCTGGGGCCAGCTTGGCTTAGGTGGGCCTCTGTATGTAGTTGATGTAGAGATCGGGTTCAGCCCAGAGACAGCAGGTGAGAGATGGTACAGTCTTACACTGGACAGGATAGTGTCCCGGAGACTTGGGCACCAAAGGAACGAAGGCAGACAGGAGGCGCCCGAGCAAGAGCAGGCCGAAACCTGAATAGACCAAGTCCAGGAAATAAGCCGAAGAGGTGTTGAGAAACAGGCTTGAGTCAGGGCTGGCAGCAATCCAGAGGCAGTGGCAAGCGAGGCTGAGGTCTGATCACGGAGAAAGTCAAGCGTAGTCAAACGAAGCAGGAGTCTGGGTCTGGAGACAGGCAATACGTAGTCAGGCGAAGCAGAGTTCTGGGTCAGGAGATAGGCAATAGCGTAGTCAGGCGAAGCAGAGGTCTGGGTCTGGAAATAGGCAATAGCGTAGTCAGGCGAAGCAAAGTCAAGGTCCGTGTAGGCAATCCGAGGTATGAAGCAAGACAGGAACAAGGAACAAACGAGGAACAGGAACGCAAGAGTGAGATGAATCTCTAGGAGGCAACGAATACTCGACCAGCGAGGATACCTGTTGCAAAGGCAAAGCTAGGGAGCGGAGCCTGCGCTTAAATACTAAAGCTCTGCTGATGTCATCATCCGGGGCCGCGGCTAGGTTCCCGCCGCGGTCCCTATTTAAACATCAGAGATGCACGCGCCTAGGGAGGGGTGCGGTGCTGAGTAGCAGCATCTCTCCGCAGGCCATGCGGAGAGGCCCGACAAGAAGCAATGGACGTGGTGGCTGGACTGGGAACACCGCGGACTGCAACAGGGCCGGAAGCACTGGGGGAGGCCCAAGGATGGAGCTGGCGGCCCACCGCTGCCAGCGAGGAGGAATCAGGAGCTGGAGTCACTATAGAAAGGTGAGGGGGGTCATGCCACGGGTCTGCTGCGGACGGCATGCGTAACAGACATAGTGAAAAGTAATACTGTGAAGTTCATATTCAGTCACTATCTGGATAGTAAAGTTAGCCAGATAAGTTTAGCCAGGTAACTTTGGAGGTATATTCAACATCTCAGCCACACCATTGAATATAGTTGGCTTTTTTAAAGTTAACCAGCTAACTTTAGTACAGCTTTTTGGCCCCATCAGACCTAATCAATTAAGAGCCAGATTCATTAAGACTCTTCTCCCATTGTGTCTTTGAGAAGAACCCTTAATGAATCAAGTAATAAGTTAGCTGGCAAACTTAGAATATTGGAGTTAGCTGGATATCTTAGCTGTCTAACTCATCTGGCTAAAATATAGCATCTAAGAGCACACACATTTATTTATCCACATAACCTCTGAGTTATCCATCTAAATGCTTCTGAATATGAATCTCTCTATGTGTTGTGGACCATTTTGTGGGTGGTGGTAGAAAATTGTGGTTCACTACTCTGGCATAACTTCAAATTGAAGGCTCCCAAATAAGTTTGAGAGGACCCCTCCCCAAGAGTGGAAGATCCACGAGCAGGGAGAATTTCCTGTGCCCTGTCCCCCTTCCTCCAAGAATCCAGGTGCAGGGAGTGATGTGCTACCCTTCCCAGGTCCTCATGCTCCTTTTTGAATCCTCCTCTTCTTTCCATCCCTCTGTACCTTTTCCTAGGTCCTTCTATTTCTTTTCCCACATGCTCCTTCTGGGTTCCTTCTACCCCTTTTCGAGTCTGATTCCTCCTTCCACCCTACCCTTGTCTAGCCCTCCCCTCCCCTGGTTGACTTTGGACCAAGGACACTCTGGTTCTTTCTCTTTCGGAGCTTCTGGCTCTCCTTGACCATCTTTCAGTAATGGTGATAATGAAGAAAGTCAGAATGAGGCCTGTGAGCTGGCTGCCATGATTACTGGGATTGGGGTACACCACCCCAAGAGCTGTGCAGGACTGCAAGGCAGGACATGGGATTAAACAAGGGCCGATCTTCCGACTAACCAGATCCCTCCCCTGCAAGTTGAGTCCTTGAGTTCTTTGGGCCAACAGGTCTCTGTGTCGGCAGTACATCATGGTGAGCCCTGGTAAGGCTGGCTGGGTCAAGCCTGGAGAAGGCAAGGCTTGGTACAGGATGGACATTGTGGGCAGGGACAGACTGGAACAGACAATGGGTTTGAGGACTATATATATTGAAATAGATGAGGAGCTATGGATTGGGTACTAGAACAGATAAGGAGCTGTGGACAGGATACTGGAACAGGCAGGGAGCTGTGGACAGGATATTGGAGGCTGGACTGGGCAGGGCACACCAAGAGCAGACAAGGACATTTCTAAACAAAGCAGATTAGGGCAAGTCTTAGACAAGGCAGACAAGGACAACACAGAACAGAGAACACAGAAGCCTGAATGCAGCAAGGCTGGAGGCCTGCAGGCCACTAAGCAAGGTAAGGCCTGAGTAGGCCACAGAGCAAGGTTCAAGGAGGCAGAAGGCCCAGAGGCCACAAGGCAGTGCAAAACCTTGCTAGACCACAAGGCCAGGAGCAAGAAGGCCCAGGAGCCACAAGGCAAGGTAAAGCCTAGATAGACCACAAAGCAAAGAACAAGGAGCAAGAAGGCCTGGAGGCCACAAGGCATAGAGCAATATAAGAAAGGCTAGGTCAGATAGCCAAGGGTAACTCCATGGGTCTGGAGCTTGGTAAGGCTGGAGATGAAACTTGCTGAGCACTCCTGGTGGAGACGAGGCTGTACCACAGACTGAGGCTGTACCACAGACTGAGTCAATAAGGAGGTGGCTTGGTTTGCTTGAAACAGAGTACACTGGAGGCCTCTGCTGATGGGGAGGCATCATTGCAGGTAGACACGGGGCACGGTGAGCCTGTGAAACAGGTGAAATCCTAACACTGGTGTATGGTCAGTTGTCCAACAGCAGCCTGCCTCTTCCCCGGCATGAGCTTCCAATTTCCCAGGAAACCCATGCAGGAGTGTGGGCTGGTGCCAGGCCTCTGAGCATGCACAGGCTTAGTGTCCTAACTTTCTCTGTTATCACTGCTGATGAAAGAGGGTCATAGGGCGCCAGCCTGGTCAGCCACTCTGAGGTGGACTGTTGGGTCCCCTTTGTGCTTGTGACTTCCTGCACTGTGGAGGCTACTTGTGCAAAATTTGCACTAGAGGGAACTACATTGTTTGAAGATCTGCATTTTGTTCCTCTACTCAGTCTCCAGTGTGGGTTGTATTAATGTTGTGATAGGTAGCCAAAATGACTGCATCTGAGGCCCACTAACCTGTGATATCTTCCAAGCTTTATTACATTTTTCAAAATTATCTTTATCACGTGTTCTCAGCTATTATTTCATGGCTATTGAGGTGTAATTTCCTCTTGTGTTGAGCACTTCTATATTTAACATCCATTTTTGGAGTCGTAGAGTGTGGACCATTACTATATAATATCTTCTAGGTCAGATTCCAAGGCATACACTGGTGTGATAGCTTTTTATATTGATACAATATATATATCTTAAATTTTAGTAATGCTTCTTTAAATTGTCTTCTTGTCTGTCTTTATTTTCTCAGATTCTGCGGTGGGCTAATTGACGATATAAAGAGGAAAGCTCCGTTTTTTGCCAGTGATTTTTATGATGCTCTAAATATCCAGGCTCTTTCCGCCATTCTCTTTATCTACCTAGCAACGGTAACCAATGCCATCACGTTTGGAGGACTTCTGGGGGATGCTACAGAAAACATGCAGGTTGGTATAATACTCGCTGTAAAAGCAGTGATGACGCAGACACCAGTTACTTAGCTGAACAGTAATATAACATGGTTTAGTATTTCTGCAGTGTTGCGCAAGGTAAATTGCATGGTTACAAGCTTCTGCTCATACGAGTTTTATAATATAAGGTTTGACTCATGTGCCTTTTTAGCAGCTGCCATAGGTAGATTTGCAGAAAAAGGGTTTACCTGAAACACAGATTGTTCCAGTACTTGCAAATATTTGCATGGTGAGTGAAAGAAGATAGGAAAGGGGGGTAGGTTTATTTTCGTAGGTCTCAACTGGGGATATACTTCCCAAGGTTAGGCTGTTCTTTAACTCTTGATGAATTTCCTTCCCTTCCTTCCCCAGCCCCAATCCTTTGTAAACCTCATGAGTGTATGCAGAATAAAATGTTTTATCTATCCTGTAATGCTTAGGGAATTGTGCGCTCTCTGTCCCTTTTGTATTTGTTTTGCTGCATAATGTTTCTGGTTGAATAGGAGAGAAACTGATACCGTTAGCTAAAACATTTGCGCACTGAAAGCAATAGGGAAAGGTTGTGCAAAAAGACCAAACATTTCTCATGAAATACTGGGGATGTGAAAACTTGATTTTTCTCACCTTTTATTAGATAGGTAGCAGACTCAAAAAGAACTGTCCTTGTGTATAACTATGCTGCCATAATTCCTAACCCCATCCCCACCAGAAGAGTTGTGTATGTGAGCAACTTTTAGGCCTGTCATTTGCATGTGTAAATAAAACAAAAACAATTTCCGATGCAGTAACTTTGTTTTATCTCAGTTGCATTTACTTATTTGGAACTGTTGGATCTTTTCACACTTAAAATAAGAGGTTATTTTCCCCATTCTTTCTTTTTTTTTTATGTCTGGTAGACCTTTAATTTTCTATGGCCCAATAGTCTAATGGGGATATGTGGAAAGCAATAAGATTTTATTTTATATTCTCTTTGCATTTTAAAGCAGTTTTTGAAAGCTAAAAATAAGGGAAAAAAACTAATTTTAAACATGCTTCTGTTTCACAACAAATTTTGTGTCCTAACATGCAAAAGTAAAAAGTCGTTTACCTGAACAGACTTGTAATCATCAGTTAATATAGCTTGCTACACTGAACAATGACTAATTACAAATAACCAATTTATTACACTGATTGCAAGGTTGGTGTCCAAGTAACACTGGGGAACAAACACAATCACCAAGCATTTGCATTTTTACTGGGAGTCCAAGGATTCATTCCAATGGTATCTCTAATTCTTTTCTATGTTCCCTCTAAATCTCCTTTCCAGCTCAGACTCTCTCCCCTCATCTATCCCTCTTTTCACTTCCACTCTGTCATTCTTTCTTCTTTCACTCCTATTCCCCTCATGTTCCTTCTGTTTTTATTCCCCTTCTTCCTTTCCAGCTTGCACTTCCCAGATATCCCTCCTCCATTTTATAGTGTGAACAGTGCATTGCGGATTTCAGGGAGACTGGGGTGTGAGAAATAAAAATTAGTCTGTGATGCCCTTAATCCCCTACCCCTAAATTAAATAGCAGAGTCAGTGTTTTTGTAAATGTTACTTCTGAATAATTGGTGCAGAAAACAGAATCAATATGTAGGACAGTTCTGATAAGAGTAGCAGCAGCAGCCGCACCAGATCTAGATATGAGCACACGCTCCTTGCCTCTGCAGCTGCCTTTTATCCTGGGGTGAGCAGAAAAAAATTCGAACCGATATAGTCCCCACCTTCTACACAACATACCAGTGATGGTATTGATGGCTTCTTAATAAAAATCTCTAAGCAATTAATACTAAGGGTCTGATTTAGTAAACATTTTTTCCCATAGATACACAACAGTATTGGGTGCGTACTTTTCTCTTCCCTCTAAACTATATAAATTGCTACTCCACCCCTTTCCCCTAACCAGCCTCCTTCCCTTCCCAATGTCCTGTTTCTACAGCCATGAATGAAGCTCTAGGTCACACCATTATTTGCCAATGAAGATTTTTATTGGAAGGATATGGTCGTATCATAAGTCAACTTATATAACCAACCATTAATACATTCTCAAATCCCAATTGGGTGACCATGCCCTCATTTGAGTTGCAGTTATAAACGCTCAATACGTTATGCTACTACAAGATTCTGCTGTAGGGGGGACGAACAGCTGTTGAAGCCTCCTGCCTCTGATGATCCTGTAGTTTGATCCTTGCTTGCTGGGCCGAAGATCTTTGCAGTGCAGTAATGTCCTGGATCCTCTTAGGGTGGAGAGCAGGCAAATCCCAGCCATCAAAGCCTAAGACTTGAATGGCAACTCATCTACTACCCTCACTCAACCCATGCAGTGAAGCAACAGGAATGTCCGCTGGACATTCTCTGGCTGACTAGCTTTCACATTGCACTTGCCGTGCACACTTAGGGCCGGATTTTAAAAGGGTTACGCGCGCCGGGCCTATTTTTAAAAGGCCCGGTGGCACACGTAAAGCCCCGGGACGTATGTAAGTCCTAGGGTTTTACAAAAGGGGCGGTCCGGGGGCGGGGCCAGAGGCATCCGACAGAGCGGCCATTGCCGCTCTGTCAGAGGATCACGTGCCGGCGTGCGCAGCTTGCGCAAAAGGTAAGACAAAGGACTGGGGGGGGGGAGTTAGAGTAGGGCTGGGGGGAGAAAGGTTAGGGGAAGGGGTGCGAAGGTCGGGCTAGGGGGAAGGGAATGGGGGAAGGGAATGGGGGCTCAGCGCTCGCAAGGTGCACAATTGTGCACCCCCTTGCACGCACTGACCCCGGATTTTATAACATGTGCGCACCTGCGTGCGCATGTTATAAAATCAGGCGTACATGTGCGCGTGCCGGGTAGCCCGCGCACATGTAGGCCGTGCTCGCTTCTTTTAAAATCTACCCCTTAGGGTGTGAACAACCTTGCCTCCCTGTGCCGCGACTGTTCAGCATACCACCACACCCACCCTGCTGCATTGAGACCATGCAATCTGTCCCGAGATGGATATGCTGGGTAGGAAAAACTGCTGAAAGAAGAGGCTGGTGGGTGGGCCAGTCAAGGCTTAAATCGAGCTCCCGGCCCACCCACCAGCCTCCATCTCTCCCCCTAACCTGGAGGCAGAGCACTTCCACAGTTGTGGCCTCCACTCTTTATCTGGGTGAGGGGGAGGGGGCTCTTGAAGGGGGGAAAACACCTGCGTGAACTGGGTCCTAACTTGCTAAGTGCAGAAAACAGAGCTGCCAAGAGTTGAGCAGCACCATGTCATGTGTTATCCACACATCTGTAAAATTAATTTTACATACAATATATAATTAATGTTTTAATAGTTCACACATTTCAATAACTACATTGTTTGTTTATTTTTCTACTTTTGTCACCTGAGGTTTTGTCCTCATTGTACAGGTATTCCTCTGCTTTCATTTTATCTGTCTTCCCTAACTTGGCTCTTCATTCAGTCTCACTTCATACATCTTTTCTTTGTAAGTTTGACCATCCCAATCCATCGGCATCTAGGGTTTATCTTTCATATCCCTTCTATTTTTCTCTTCTAAACTCTCTCCTCAATCATTGCTACATCTGTCATTTCTTTCCAGTTCTCCTTGTGTCTTTCATATCCATCTCTAAGCCTTGCGCCATCCCAGCCACCTATCCTCTTCCCTCGTAGCCACCATCTCTCTGTCAGCACCTCCAAGCCACTGCCTCCTTTTCCTCCACCCATTCTCTCTGTACAATGAGGACTGAAGAGATGAGAGGACACTGTGCTCCCTGTCCCAGTTGGCAGCTGCTACTTCTCTATCCATATTCCATTTCTGCAAAGCAAAAGCACACCCAGGTTTGGCAGGAGAAAGGTTGACTGTAGGGCCTGAAAGCATTGTGCTTTTTCAGTGTTCTTGCAGTCTGCACTATTGACCACTCCAAGGCCAGGAGGGGGTGGGGGGGGGGGGCAGTGCAGCCTAGTGGTAGGTGAGAATAAAATTGGCTGACTCATGATGATCTTAGGATCATGAAACAAGCAAGGGTCAGGCGCTGGAAAGCTTCTCAAGGAATAACCCAGCTTAGGTGTGAGGGCAGAAATGTTGGATAGAGTAGCAAATGTGCCCCACCCCTCCATGCCTTACCCTTTCCACCAAAAAAAAAGTCTAATTTTTTTCTTTGATTGTAAGAGCTTCAATAGAAAAATAGTGTGTGTTTGTTTCCTAGTTTATCCTGTTTTTATTGGACGTGACTCATTGACATATAGGCTGTGGCTTTAACCTGCAGTGCAGAGCGAGAGGACTGATTAATAGTGTGCTGTAAGGCTATTGTCATAGCGTAATCTGATTGAGCACTAGAAGGATCTGCATTCTGACAACTGCATCACTAATGCCTAGACGTGATCATTGCTTTCAAATCATCATGTTTATGCAGATGGGGGGGGGGGGGGGGTTCAGTTGCATGGTTCTCATGTGCTACTGCCTTCTGGTGATATCTTTACTTAACTACCGATATTGCATATGAAAGTCAATTGAAAAAAACCCAAAAAAACAACTTTTCCTTGTTTAGTAGACCTCAGTCATGCTTCCTCTGAGTTAAGATCTGCTCTGGCATTGTGCTGTAAATTATCTGTCTTTGTAGGTCCTAATTTTGCTCTGAATGCCCCTCTCTTTAGTAGTTTTCATGTTGCCTTGTCAGTCACTGTGTCTGTGGTTAAAAGCAGGGTTATTAAGCAGAAGTGATTTCATAGGAAAAGCTACAGCACAAGTGAAAAGTCAGGGTGTCACCAAGAGAAATTTAACTGAACAGAATTATTTCAGTGCTGGCATTCTAAAGTTAGTTAAGTCTGGTTGCTGCACATGCTTGTTGTAAAGTTACCCAGACAACTTCATCCAGGTATATCTGGTGGCACTTTTTACCCAGATAAATTCGGTTGAATATCCAGGTCAATTTAGCTAGAGAAAGTTCTCTAGGTAACTTTGACATTCACTGAGCTTAAAAGCGGCTCTCTGTATTCCTTAACATTATTGGTTCATTAAATGTCTTTGTGATCAAATCACCCCTTGTTCTGTATGTATTTATGTTATTTAATGTTGATGACTATTACACACATCTTATGACTATAAGTGCAATGATACAGTTTGCTGTCCTCTGCTTTTCTTAGGGCGTACTGGAGAGTTTTCTGGGCACAGCTGTCTCTGGAGCTGTCTTTTGCCTTTTTGCTGGCCAGCCACTCACTATTCTAAGCAGCACAGGCCCTGTCCTGGTCTTTGAGAGACTCCTATTTAATTTCAGCAGGTGAGTTACTGGAGTCGGTCGGTATCTCTCACTAGTTCATTTTTATATGGAATTAGAGCAGCAAGGACAAGAAAAACTGAAATCGGACTTTTGAACAGTCAATGTCTCACTGAAATATTGACACAGGACTACACTGTTTTATTTTATCTAGTTGTTTATTTTATTTAAAACATTTATAGATCACTATATCCACAGTTTTGTATGGTGTACAATTAAACACTCATAAAATCCTAATACACAATAAATATTAGTCAAATTATGCAAAGCATCTAACTACCATGCAATCAAAGATTTAGATGGTAACACAACATTTCAGTGTGTAGATGTTAAGACCCGTAAGCATCACCATCTATAAACCGTATCTATACGTCCATAATGCAGATGGATTTCGACCTTCATTCTGCTGTTCAAAGGCCTGATGGAGCAGGCTTTCACATTTCTTTTTAAAGGATGATCGACGGACCTCCATCCTTAGCTGCTCTTTTGTTTTCACTAAATCAGATCCTTTCAAAGATGATACATCCAAAACATTCTGACCCAGTGATGTCAACGAGCCATGAAGGTCTGTATATTTTCAAAAGAGAGCTAAAAGAATCAGGTGCATCAGAACTTAGTTCCTTATGTATCAGCACAAGCACTTTAAAAGCGATCCGAAAATGAATAGGAAGCCAATGTAAAGAAGCCCAAACTGGGGAGATAAGTTCTCTCAATGTAATCCTGGACAAAATTTTAGCAGCAGAGTTTGAATCATTTGTAAAGCCCTAATGGTAGCACATAGAAGGTCAAGTAAACAGAGTTGATGTAATCTAGATGCAATATGGTCCCTAAAATCATCAGTCTGCAAAAAAGGTTTGTTTCCTTAAGAGCTATAATTTAAAGGCAGTTTTGACCATGTTCTTTTCTTGGAGGTGAAATTAATAGTGGCGTCACCAGAGTACGCACTTGTTGAGAAACAGGGACCTCATGTCCATCGAAATGGAAAGTGTCAGGAATAGCTGTTAAAGCAAAGTGCCATATCATCGCAGTTTCTGTTTTATCTACATTCAGTGGCAGTCTGTTGTAATTTAACCAATAGACTCTCTGATATATTTGGAAATGCTTTGATTAGTTTGCCAAACAATTGGGCTCCTTCTATATCGCATGCAGAAATGTAGGGATAACTGTTTCCCACATTATCATAAGTTATGCTGCAACATAGCATAGGACTTTTAGTAAGGCATGCATACAACTGGAAGTAGAGCAAAGGGATTTTTTTTAAAGCCTAATTAGATTTGTAGGGAGAATTATGGCATACACGTTCTTGAACCGGTATTAAAATTATGGATTTACTCATTTTTTAAATCAAGAATTTGTATTGGGAGACTGCTGGCACTGTGTTTACAATACAGCACCATAGCAAATACTGTAGAACAAGATTGACTCAAGTATCAAAAGTGTTTGAATATTGATAACCATCATAGCAGATCAAACAGTTGATCTCAAAGTCTTATAACCCCAACAAATTTATTTGTATAACTGACCCGCCATTAACCCCACCTCAATCTCCCTCTCTCCACCACCATGCAGCATAATGTAATCCATGACTCTTAACTGTATAGCCTCTTCTTCTACTTAGCATCGAACAACCCCTCTTCAAGTAGTCCAATAGCAATTGTTGACTGTTTCTCAAAGTATTCCACCTGATTGTTTAATTGGGTACAATTCCAATGTTTAAGGAAATCTATCCCATACCTCTAATAGTAAACTCTTCAAATGAATCTGTCTGCAAAGCACCTGCACAAGTTAAGTCTTTGGTAACGCAGGCATAAATCTGTGTGAGTAGGTAAGAATGCATACTAGCCTACTTATGTAGGAAATTTCAAAGTGAACTTATAAGTTTGCTTTGACAATTCAGGGTAAAGCTTGTGTATAAAAGGTACACACAGATTTTACTTCAACCCACACATTTATAAAATATCTTCTTTTATGTCTGAGACATTGTGTTAGGGCATTTTCTCAGTATTGACTCAGCCAAGCTACCAGTATAGTTTCATGCTGCATTCAAACATACCTTACAGGTTTCCCATTCAAGTACTTCCCAGACCTAATCCCTCCCTAGTTTCTGAGCTTTAACAGTGTCAAAGCCTAAACTGGTGTGACTGCAGGAAGTGTTCATGCAGGTGGCTACACCTGCTTTGTTAGTATTACATACAAAATAGAATGTAATGTGGAGATCTGAGGACATCCGTTTGTAAAAGAAAAGAATTATGTTTCCTTAAACAGCGTGAACAAAATTAAATTTATCTATTTTTATTTACCACAATTACAGAAGAAAGAGCATATACTGTGTAGTTTCTGAAGTGTCTATGACTGTCACTTTAAATAAGTTCACTAGATTTCTCTCAGAGCATGTTTTTATGTGCACAGGTGGAGGAAGCCTATCTCTGGGACACACCTGCAACAGATTCAGAACAATATGGCAGCTGAAGAAATAAGTGTTAGTTTTTATGTGGCTTTTGCAAGAGGGATAGACAAGACACTATAAGTTAGAGCCGGCAACATCCTGCTAAGATATCAGTGGAGGATAAAGTCTTCAGCAACCAATCAAAATATTAAGGGATTTCCCTGGCTTTTTTTTTTATAGCATCATATAAAATGTTACTATGTCCATTAGCACAAGCTGAATAATATTGTTAGCTCCTGCCCTATTTTGATGTCAGTCACCAAAATTACATAGTAGACTTTGGCTGAAAGAATTCTAAATGTCCATTAAGTCCAGCCTTCAGCTGATTTCCCTCACATCTTCATCTGTATGAAAAAGTAAGGAATCTGGGAGTAATAATGGACCCAGAAATCAACCTGAAGCAACACATATCTATAAAAGTAAGAGAAGGCTACGCAAAACTTATGGTCCTTAGAAGATTGAAACCATTACTCACACCCGCCCACTTCAGAACAGTATTGCAAACACTTATCTTTTCCAGCACTGACTACTACAATGCACTCTTACTAGGACTCCCAAGCACATCGATAAGACCACTCCAGATACTTCAAAATACTGCAGCCAGAATACTGATGGGAAAAAAAAGAGGAGGGACCATATAACCGAAACTCTAGCAGACTTACATTGGCTACCCATCGAATACAGGATAAAATACAAGGCCTTATGTACCATACACAAACTAATATATGATAAAGAAGCAGACTGGCTAAACACAGCCTTATGTACCATATACAAACTAATATATGATAAAGAAGCAGACTGGCTAAACACAGCCTTACGAGTACAAGTTCTACAAAAAAAACCTCCGCTCAGCAAACAAAGCACTACTAACAATCCCTTCAGTAAAGTCAGCAAAATTAACCCAAGTGAGAGAAAGGGCTTTATCATTGGCTGGGCCCATACTATGGAACACGATGCCCCCTGAACTCAGATTACAGAATAATCTCAAAACTTTTAAGAAAAATTTAAAAACATGGCTCTTTAAAAAAGCCTTCATTAAAGAGTGTGGAGGGTAGAGAATGAAAGTACAGGGTAATGCAGATGAGAATGAATTTACTCAATCCTACATTTAAGAAGTAATATCTCAAAGAGATAGTAACTCAATAATATATCTAGATTTGACCAACATAACTCAAATAATGATTTTATTTATGAAATTGTAACTGAACTTTATTGGCATCTGTTAGAATGTACAATATCCTAGATTTACTAACCTTAGTCTATGTGCCTATTTGTAAACCGTTGCGATGGTATATAACTTAGCGACGGTATAGAAAAGTTTTAAAATAAATAAATAATTTAAGGGAAGAAGAAAGCAAAACACTACTGTCCCATCTGGATCCAATTCGGCAACGACAAAATATTCCTTCCCAGGTAGGGGGTGTGCCAATTTGGTGGACATGAGGCTTTGAGCTCAGTGTGCATCATAGAGCCCTTTGCTGTGTCGGATCAATAGTGAAGCAGAAGAGCAAATCACGGGTCGTCCCTGTGGACCCTGGACTGGGGAAATTGATGGATGCGCATGCGGTGAGATGTCCCTTACTGGTAGACCCCACAGCAGTGCCCTTGGAAGAATTGTTGGTTGAAGGAGCAGTGGTAGTCTCCAGTTCTTGGAATCAGCCTTGAGCCTGGAGATGTGGGTTGCACACTAAGCACTGGTCCGTGACAGATCCTCCAGTGACTCAATAGTTGTGGCACCTTTGGATGATGTCAGACGTCACACGGGAGCAGGGCCCAAAGCCACTGAAGTAAGTGCAGAGGCTGGAATGCTGCTGTTGCGGATGGCTGTAGAAGAGGGAGCCTGGCAAGAAAGAATGATGTGGAGAGATTCCCAGGAGGGTCAGCTTGAGGGGGCCTCAATCAAAGTTTGCTTTTGAGAAACCTGTTGATCTGAACATAAGAAATTGCCATACTGGGTCAGACCAAGGATCCATCAAGCCCAGCATCTTGTTTCCAACAGTGGCCAACCCAGGCTATAAGTACCTGGCAATTACCCAAACACCAAGAAGATCCCTTGCTACTGATGCCAGTAATAGCAGAGGCCATTTCCTGTCGTGTAGCCAGATGGACTCAGAACAAGTGGGTATAGTGTGCTCGTGCTAGCAGTTGGAGACGGATCTGACGTCAGCACGGGTACATATACCCCCACAGGAAGTGAAGCTCTTCAGTAATTTCCGTCTCCAAAGCAGTTTGGAGAGCCTGCACGCTCGCTGAGCGTGTTTCCAATCTACTTTCTATTTTCTACTTCTACTTACTAAACCGCTACGCCATCTCGACATTGGCAGATTGCTGCCCAGATATCTGGAAATGACAGAAACAGTACGAAAGACTGACCATCTGTTCGTCCTTCACAGTGGGAAGAAACAAGGTGAAGCGGCCTCTCGGCCCACCATCGCCCACTGGATTAAAGAAGTCATCAGAGCGGCCTACGTAGAGGCCGGGAAGTCACCGCCTCTACTAGTCAAGGCCCATTCTACCAGAGCCGAAGCAACATCTTGGGCGGAATCCAGGATGCTGTCTCCTGCAGAAATATGTAAAGCGGCGACATGGTCCTCCCTCCATACCTTCTCCAGGTTTTACCATCTGGATGTCCAGGCCAGGGAGGATACAGCATTTGCGAGGGCGGTCTTACACGGTCCTCAGGCAGCCTCCCGCCCAGTCCGGGAGTAAAGCTTTTGTACATCCCACTTGTTCTGAGTCCATCTGGCTACACGACAGGAAATGTGGAGATTACTTACCTGATAATCTCGTTTTCCTTAGTGTAGACAGATGGACTCAGCATCCCGCCCAGCTGCCTGTAGTCATTGGTTTCACCGATTCAAGGTAAGCCTTCTCACTTCTTACATGAGTGCGTCCCCTCTGCCAGGGGTCGACGCTTTCCAGTTGGGAATGCTGGCGGTCTCCAGCTACTATCAATCGGTCAGGGGAATCCTGTTTTCACTATTTTTCTTGATCGTCAGTACACATATATCCATAACAGCTTTTGCAAGGAAGATTACTGAAGAGCTTCACTTCCTGTGGGGGTATATGTACCCGTGCTGACGTCAGATCCGTCTCCAACTGCTAGCACGAGCACACTATACCCACTTGTTCTGAGTCCATCTGTCTACACTAAGGAAAACGAGATTATCAGGTAAGTAATCTCTACATTCCCTAAGTAAACTTGATTAATAGCAGTTAATGGACTTCTCCTCCAAGAACTTATTCAAACCTTTTTTAAACCCAGCTACACTAATTGCACCAACCACATCCTTTGGCAACAAATTCCAGAGCTTAATTGTGCGTTGAGTGAAAAAGAATTTTCTCTGAATAGTTTTAAATAGTTTTAAATGTGTTACTTGCTAACTTCATGGAATACCCCCTAGTCCTATTATCTGAAAGAGTAAATAACCAATTCACATTTACCCGTTCTAAACATCTCATGATTTTAAAAACTCTATCATATCCCTCCTCTGCTGTCTCTTCTCCAAGCTTAACAGCCCTAACCTCTTCAGCCTTTCCAAGTAGGGGAGCTGTTCCATCCCCTTTATCATTTTGGTCACCCTTCTCTGTACCTTCTCCAGTGCAACTATATCTTTTTTGAGATGCGACCAGAATTGTACTCCAGGTGTGGTCTCACCATAGAGCGATACAGAGGCATTATGATATATATATATTTTTTTTTAACTCTGTTTATTGAGTTTTGTTCACATATTCCCAGTGATGGGACCATAACCATACATCAACATATAATGGGTACAAAGTACAAGGTAGGTTACCGTACTACATCGAACAACAGGTAAGTAAAATTTACAGTCCAAACTAAGTACTGCAACTGAGCGTAATAAACCAGCCAGCTCAGCTCGTCTTGCAATAATCAAACAACAAGGCAATTCCCACAACAGGAGCCTAATGCTGGATGGGGTGCACATCGACCCATCAGAGCCAAGGGTAACTAAGCCCCATCTCCCTCCCCTCCCCCCTCCTACCCCCATCCCTACCATCCCCAATCCCCCCCTCCCTTCCCACTTGAGTGTATCCTTTGCATGAACTGTACAAGAACAGGAAAAATCAGTGATGGCCAATGCAGTGTATCACAAAGAGCCCGCTACCTTATCCTGTGGTGGGTTGTAAGTACCTAAGAAAAGGTGCCCAAAGAAGTGCAAGATCTGAGGTATGCAAGGAGGATTGGTGATTACAGATGTACATTTCATGAGTAAAAAGTCGGAGAAACAGTGTAAACCACATATCCCACGTTGGGGCATCAACATCCAGCCATTTTGTAAGGATCACTTTCTTGCCTATGAGAGCCGCCTTAAGCATAAAAGCTTTCAATAGCGCTCGTCGGGGACCTGCCATAATGTCCCTGGACCCAACCCCAAACAGCCAAAATGCAGGTGTCTGTGGTAGCTGACATTGCCAAAGACGGGCACAAAAGGAGCTGATCTCCCGCCACAAAGACTGGATATTCGGGCAAGTCCAAAAAACATGGGTAAAAGTACCTGGAGACTTTCCACACTTTCTGCAAATAGGTGAATCACAAAGATTAGCCTTATAGGCTTGAGTGGGAGGAATATATCCCCACCATAAGAATTTGTATTGGGTCTCCCTCATATCCTCATTAATGGAGATCTTGGGAATAGTCGCAAAACATTTCAAAAAATCCTCATAAGTAAGGTCCAGTTCACTCCAATTGGACCATCTCTGGTATAGGGATTGCAAGTGACCTATCTCTCTTGGTTGAGCCAATTCTTTATAAAAACCCGAGATTTTGGGGGGCTTATTAGCCGCTGTGCAGAGAAGGTGTCTGAGGGCAGTGTGGCGTGAGAAATCATTCCAATGCTCAGCACAGGATTGCATAAAATGGCGAATTTGTAAGAAGGCATAAAAATCAGTGTGTGGGATATTAAATTGGTGTTGGAGATCCCCAAAGCTATATAAAACCCCAGTGGACGGATCGAACAGTTGAGAGAGAAATATGAGTCCCTCCGCTTTCCATCGTTTAAAGGGTGTTTCCCCCTCCCCCGGTATAAAATAACCGTTATTTTGTATGTGTAAAAAAGGCGTGATACCAGGTGGTTGACGGTACATGTGGCAAAGGCAGGCCCAGGCCGCTCGGCACGTGGTCACTAGCAGGTGAGATCTGAGATGTGCTGGAACCTCCAAGAGCCCTGCGTGAAGCAAAAAATTGAGCGAGGGGACTTCATACCAGGTCTGTAAAACGGAGTGGGGCAGAAAGTGAGAAGACCCGAATATCCAATCCCTGACGTAACGTAAATTGCAGGCTAAATTATACATTTTGAGGTTGGGCACCCCAACCCCCCCCCCCCCCGATCAGGGGGGAGGCACAGCATCCCCAAAGGAATGCGAGCTCTCTTGCCCCCCCACAAGAAATTCCGGAGGGCCCGGGTCATTACATTCAGATCAGCTGTGGAAAGCCACAGCGGCAACATTTGAAGGAGGTAAAGCCATTTAGGCACTATCATCATTTGGTAAAGACGGATCCGTCCCTTGATACTCTGAAAATTCCTCCACATTTTCAGAGTATCAACCGTGTAAGTCAGCTTTGGGTGGACATTCAGTTGGTAGATAGTATCCAATTGGTTAGGTATAATAATCCCCAAGTATTTAAGGGTATCAGACGCCCATTTTAGCGGGAACTCCCCCTCCCAAGTTTCCCTCAAGTTGCGCCCCACATCCAGGGCCTCCGACTTGTCCCTATTAATCTTGAGGCCAGCAAATACCCCGAATAGTTCCTGTACTTGTAGTAAGTAAAACAGAGAACGTTGTGGGCGAGTCAGGAAAACCAGGACATCATCGGCGAAGGCCGCAACTTTGAAAGACTGACCACGTTTGCTGAAACCCCAAATGTCAGGGTGCGTCATTATCTTACGTAATAATGGGTCAATTGTAAGAATATAAAGAAGAGGAGACAGTGGGCAGCCTTGCCGTACTCCCCTCTGGATAGCCACTGGGTCTGATAACAAACCATTAGTCATAATGCGGGAGAGAGGATGATGATATAATAACCCTAAATAGGACACAAAATTCCCCGATATACCATATCGCTCCAAGACTGAAAACATGTATGACCAGGCTACCCTTATGATATTTTCTATTTTATTCACCATTCCCTTCGTAATAATTCTTAACATTCTGTTTGCTTTTTTGATTGCCGCAGCACACTGAGCCGACAATTTCAATGTATTATCCATTATGTCGCCTAGACCTTTTGCCTAGGTGGTAGCTCCTGATATGGAACCTAACATTGTGTAACTACTTCATGGGTTATTTTTCCCTATTTGGATCACTTTGCACTTACACACATTAAATTTCATCTGTCATTTGGATGCCCAATCTTCCAATCTCTCAAGGTCCTCCAGCAGTTTATCACAATCCCCTTGCGATTTAACTACTCTGAATAATTTTGTATCATCTTCAAATTTGATTACCTCACTCATTTATAAATATATTGAAAAACACTGGTCCAAGTACAGATCCATGAAACACTCCACTGTTTTACCCTTTTCCACTAAGAAAATTGACCCATTAATCCTACTCTCTGTTTCCTGCCTTTTAACCAGTTTTGTTATCCAGGAAAAGACATTGCCTCCTATTCCTTAGGTAAATCCATGCTAACTGTGTTCCAATGGTTTATAATTTCCTGGATCGCCCCTGAAGCCCTTTTTAAATATTGGGGTTACAGTGGCCACCCTCCAGTCTTCAGGTACAATGGATGATTTCAATGATAGTTTTCAAATTTTAACTAATAGATCTGAAATTTAATTTTTTAGTTCCTTCAGAACCCCGGGGGTGCATACATCTGGCCTAGATGATTTGCTACTCTTTAGTTTGTCAGTCTGGCCTACTACATCTTCAGGTTCACAGTGATTTGGTTCAGTTCATCTGACTCATCACCCTTTATTTTATTTTATTTAGCATTTTTATAGACCGATGTTCATTGGGAACATAATACCGGTTTACATATAACATTAATGCAGCATAACATTGTTTTACAGGGAACGTGAAAGTACATGTAGTATTTGGAACATCGATTAAAAGTAACATTGGAAATAACAAGAAAAATTAACATTGTAATTTTGTTCCAATTAAGATTGGACTAACATTAACATTGGAATTTCGATTAGAATTAACATTGCTTTACAGGGAAGTTGCTTTAGTACATATAGTATTTGTTACATGGATTAAAATATGTGGTAATTACAACGAGGATTCGTAATGAGGATTAGGGCATTCAGTGTTTGGAACCAGTGGGCTAGAATATAATGTTAATGTTAATCTATGTACCTTGTACAGCTAAACACGTATGCTATTTGGAGCATAAATTACAATATGAGGTGATTGGAATAAAACTTGAAAACCTGGTGTCTCCCCAACATCCTAAGTAGTAAACACAGAAGCAAAGAATTTATTTAGTTTTTCTCCAATGGCCTTATCTTCCCTAAGAGTCCCTTTAACCCCCTGGTCATCTAACGGTCCAACCAACTCCCTCATAGATTTCTTGCTTCAAATATATTTTAAAAGGTTTATTATGTGTTTTTGCCTCTACGATCATCTTCACTTTAAATTCTCTCATATCCTGCCTTATCAGTGTTTTACACTTAACTTGACAATGCTTATGCTTTTCCTATTTTCTTCAGATGGATCCTTCTTCCAGTTTTTGAAGGATGTTTTTTGGCTAAAATAGCCTCTTTCACCTCACCTTTTAACCATGCTGGTAATCATGTTACCTTCTTTCCACCTTTCTTAATGCATGGAATACATCTGGACTGCACTTCTAAGATTGGTTAAAAATACATTGTCCAAGCCTGTTGTACACTTTTAACCTTTGCAGCTGAACCTTTCAATTTTTTTCTATTTTCCTCATTTTACCAAAGTTTCCCAGGCAGGCAACTTACCAGGTGGTCCCCACGTCTACCAACCACCCAGCTATCTACATTTCTAATAATCAAATTACCAACTATGATGGCCGGCCTAATTATTCCCTCCTGGGCAGTACCCCTGGGAGACTTGTCCTCAGTGTGAGAGGACAATGCATCACCTGGAGAGCAGGTCCTTACTACAGGGTCACTTTCTGCTACACCAGGGTGATGCTCTCCACCCAGGAGACCTTTCTGATCCAAGGCAGCACAGAGGCTGCCAGACTGGATTTCAGACTTGACTACTTTGTCACTGAAGGTCTCATCAATGTACCTCTCTGTTTGCCTCAGCTCCTCCAGATATGCAACTCTAGCCTCCAGAGATTGGACTCATTCTCTGTGAGAGCCAGGAGCTCTTTCCACCAGGTGCACACATATAATCTCTCACTGGTGGGTAAAAAAATCATACATGTGGCACTCGATGCAAAAGGCTGGAAAGCTTCCATCTTGCTGCTGGACTGCTGCCTTCATCTTCATTTTGTTGAGTTCCTAGTTAATTTTAAGTTGCGAAGGGAGCTGGAATTAGAGAACTTTAAATTTATAGGTGTATTCACTAATTAATCTGCTAGTGAGCTACAAGTGTATAATTAAACTTTCAATAAGAGCTGGTGCAATAGTATGATTTAGATAAGAGCCTGATTGATTTTTAATGAGAAAGTATCTCTTGCCTAAAAATCAAAGGTTGAGCTAGAGGTGGTTGGGAGGGAAAGACAGATACTAGAATTAACTCCCTCTGGTTTGCTTCCTATATCAGACACACACAAACTCTAAAGAATATATCTCACTATTCCACCTCTCTCCAAATTTTTTTAAGTCCTAAGATTTCCCAAAGCTATATTTACCAATCCTCTTCTGCCACCATTAAGTTGATCTTCACTAAAAGGATTAAGAGCTTTGAGATTCTGATCCTCATCTGCTGCAAAGGGTGTGGAGCCTCTGGAATCTGGGGCTGTGGAGTTCGAAGCCTGGATCACTCGCTATGACCTCAGGAGTCTTCTCCCAGGGATGCTGGAACAGTATGCAGATGAGCCTTCCAGTCCTCTTCTATTGCAAAGGGTGCAGGCCTCTGGAAACTGGGGCTGTGGAATTCGAAGCCTGGATCACTCGCTGTGACCTCTGGAATTCTCTCCTGGGGGATGCTGGGAACAGTATGCAGATGAGCCTTCCGGTCCTCTTCTACTGTTTGGTAAGACTTAAGACTGTCAGTTTGAATGGAAGCCTTAGTGATGTTGGAGAAGTCTTTTTCTGCCCAGTTTCAGCAACTTTCTTCTCAGTTCCAGTTGAAATGGCAATTTTTATTTTATTATACTGATTTTGATTAAATTTGAAATTAATTTACAATAAGAGTAAATGAGATCTCTGCCAAAGTTAAAGAACTGGAAACTGCAATAACCGATCAAAAAGGGACTGTGGAAAAATGAGGAATCTGAATTGGGGAAAACCCAGGACAATGTTCACTCTTTAGTAAAAGATAATTTGTAACATACATAGTAACATAGTGGTGATGGCAGATAAAGACCAAATGGTCCATCCAGTCTGCCCAGCAAGTTGCTCATAGTAGTAATTTCCATTATATGCAAGTTACTAGAGATGTGATTTGGCCGAACCTTTCGGTTTGGTCTTTGTTATTGGCCTGCCGCGGGAAATTTCGTTTTCCCATAGTTCGGGCCGATTTAATCTTAAAAAAATGGTGCGGGCCATCCATTGCTCCTACCATGTAACAGGGGCCGACCAATGGCACAGATAGCCCCTGTCACATGGTAAGGGCAAAGGGCCATCGGCGCCACTTTGATTAGTGGCAGCCGATAACCTGAGAGGGGGAGATCGCTCCTAGGACCCCGTTGGACCACCAGGGAATTTCGGCAAGTCTTGTGGGGTCGGAAGGGTGGGGGTTGCAATTAGTTAAATTTGAAGGGTTGGGGTGGGTTTGGGTTTTTTTTTTAATGTGCCTTCCCCCCCCCCCCCAAAACAATAAGAAAACCACACAAAATTTCGTGGATTTTCTTATTGTTTCGGCCCCCAGAAATGCAACGAAATAAGAAATATCGTCATTATTTCCTATTTTGTTGCAAACAAATGCACATCCCTACAAGTTACCCTGTACCTTCTGTTAAGGGTAGTAACTGCCATTCCATGCAGTTTACCCCATGCTTTCTGTTAAAGCTAGTAACTGCCACTCTGTGTATATTATCCCCATGCCTTCTGCTAAAGGTAGTAACTGCTGCTCCTTGCAGGTTACACCCTTGCCTTCTGTTAAGGGTAGTAACTTCCGCTTCATGTGGGTTATACCCATGCCCCCTTTTTTCATATCCAACATCTAGCATTTAAGGATCGCTGTGTCTATCCAATGCCCTTTGGAAGACATTTTCAGTTTTTGCCCTTACCACCTCTTCCAGAAAGGCATTCTAGGCATCCACTACTCTCTCTGTGAAGAAATATTTCCTGATAGTTCTGAGTCAACCCCCCTGGATTTAAGAACATAAGAAATTGCCATGCTGGGTCAGACCAAGGGTCCATCAAGCCCAGCATCCTGTTTCCAACAGAGGCCAAAACCAGGCCACAAGAACCTGGCAATTACCCAAACACTAAGAAGAACCCATGCTACTGATGCAATTAATTGATCACTAACCAACCTCTTTCCCTTCTTAATTAATTCACCAACTACAACTTTTTCAAGGGAAAACTTGTTTGGTGGTTTTTGTACGGAGGTTTCTGGCAAGGATAACCAATTTGCAGTTATCCTTTTCTTCGCCTCCGTCTATTATTCTTTTATTATTTTTAACAAAAATACTGAAAATATTCACTTTTTTTATGATTCTTTTTCTTGTTTATTCTTAAAAATCCCTTCTCCCCGGCTGCTTTACCGACCCACTTCAATTTTTATATTATACATATCAAGGTTGTCGCCTTTATTGATGTTCATGGGTACAGAGCTGCCCGTCCGACATTGGCCATGTTTCGGCACTGTGTGCCTGCTTCAGGGACTGCGGGAGAATTTACTGTGTCCTAAGCGGATTCACAGTATCCATATCACTCTTCGATATGCCATGTGTCAAGTGAGCGACGCCTTCCGTGTTTGTCTCCCGCAGTCCCTGAAGCAGGCACACAGTGCTGAAACATGGCCAATGTTGGACGGGCAGCTCCATACCCATGAACATCAATAAAGGCGACTACCTTGATAAGTATAATATAAAAATTGAAGTGGGTCGGTAAAGCAGCCGGGGAGAAGGGATTTTTAAGAATAAACAAGAAAAAGAATCATAAAAAAAGTGAATATTTTCAGTATTTTTGTTAAAAATAATAAAAGAGGGGAGATCACGTGATGTGGTGAGCTGGGAGGACGCTCGCTCTCCAGCTCCAGGGCCCATCCAACCAACCGCGAGAAATCCGGCCTCATTTTCTTCCTTACGGTGGACAAAACCTACACACCGGGAAGCGCCTATGTCCATAGTCCGATATATGAATAAATTAAGCTCCCCGATGGCAACAAAAGGCGGACGCAGAGAGAAAGAAAAATCGGTAGCGGCCTCTCACAAAATGGCGACCGCTGGGACCGGGGAATCCCCTTCGACTTCCCCGGGGATCACCATTGTGGACATCAAGGCGGCGATAAGTGAAGCCCTCGATGATAAACTAAACCACATTACCAACCAACTCGGAGAAATGAAGGAAACGCTGGGTGAACTCCTACCTCGACTCGAACACATTGAGAACAGGGTTTCCAGCGTGGAGGATGACGCTTTGCAGACAGAGCGGAAAATGGCCGCCGCAGAGAAGCAAATCAACTTGCTAAACGCCAAATTAGAAGAACTGGAAAACCGATCGCGCCGGGACAACCTCCGCTTTTTAGGTTTTCCGGAGAGCGTGGATGACAGATCTCTCTGCACGTTGCTAGAAGAGTGGCTCCCTGAATCTTTACTCCTACCGCATCTACAGGGCAAGGGCAAGTTAGTCGTCAGCTCTAGAAGACAAACGGCTTTACCACCAGCTACACCAAGGGTACCCTCACTCTTCCGACTGAACTGGCAGAGGATGAGAAACCGGGACTTTGGGGGGGGGGGGGGCTCTTTTGGATGGAAAATTTTTGATAGTTCGCACAGTGTATCTCCTTTACTCCTCCAGAGAGGAAATGTTGTTCTCTGTTTATGGTTTCTTGTAGTCTTGTTGTGTTTTTCAAAAAACTGATAATAAAAATATTTTCCAAAAAAAAAAAAAAAAGAATAATAGACGGAGGCGAAGAAAAGGATAACTGCAAATTGGTTATCCTTACCAGAAACCTCCTTACAAAAACCACCAAACAAGTTTTCCCTTGAAAAAGTTGTAGTTGGTGAACTGATGCAATTAATAGCAGTGGCTATTCCCTAAGTATAATTGATTAATAGCCATTAATGGACTTCTCCTCCAAGAACTTCTCCTCCAAGAACTTATCCAAACCTTTTTTGAACCCAGCTACACTAACTGCACTAACCACATCCTCTGGCAACAAATTCCAGAGCTTTATTGTGCGTTGAGTGAAAAAGAATTTTCTCCGATTAGTCTTAAATGTGCTACTTGCTAACTTCATGGAATGCCCCCTAGTCCTTCTATTATTCGAAAGTGTAAATAACTGAGTCACATCTACTCGTTCAAGACCTCTCATGATCTTAAAGACCTCTATCATATCCCCCCTCAGCCGTCTCTTCAGCCCTGGTTCTTCAGTTTCCTTTCCAACGGAAAAGGTTTCAAGTTTGTGCCTCATTAATACCTTTCAGATATCTGAAGGTCTATATCATATTGTCCCGTACCTCTTCTCCAGGGGATACATATTTAGGTTCTTCACCTTCACCTCATACATCTTCCAATACAGCCCCCACATTTTGGTTGCCTTTCTCTGGACTGCTTCTGTCCTGTCTTTATCTCTTTTGAGATATGATCTCCAGAACCGAACACAGTACTCTAGGTGAGACCTCACCAAGGACTTGTACAGGGGCATTATTATCCCCTTTTTCTTGCTAGTTATCTCTCTCGCTATGTGGCCCAGCATTGTCCTGGCTTTAACAATCGCCTTGTCACATTGTTTTGCTGCCTTCAGATTTCAAAACACTATTACCTCAAGATCCCTCTCTTGGTCTTCGCCCCTACCATTGTATAGAGTTCTTCTGGATTATTGCACCCCAGATGCATGACTCTGCACTTCTTGGCATTGAATCCCAGCTGCCAAGTCTTTGACCACTCTTCAAGCTTTTTAAAATCACTTTTCAATCTCTCTACTTCCTCAGGCATGTCCACGTTGTTGCAGATCTTAGCAAAAAGACAAACTTTACCTTTTTATCCCTTCTGCAATGTTGCTGACTGATATTGAACAATAAGTCCCAACACTGATCTTTGAAGCACTCCACTTAACACAATTCTGTCTTCAGAGTAGGTTCTATTTACCATTACATACACTCTCCTGTCTGTCAACCAGTTCGTAATCCACTCCACCACCTTAGCACCCACTCCCATGAGCCTCCTATGTGGAACTGTATCAGAACTTTGCTGAAATCCAAGTAGATCACATTGAGCGATCTTCCTTGATCCAGCGCTCTTGTCAGCTAATCAAAAAAGTCAATCTGATTTGTCTGACAGTACCTTCCCCTGGTGAATCCATAAGACCCACTAAGCACGTCTTTGAGTTCCTTTAGTATCCTGAGAAGTATCTCATCTGGCCCCATGGGCTTCTCCACTTTCAATTTTCCTACTTCTTTCCTTACATTATCCTCTGTAAATGGGATTACATCTACCCCACTCCCATCCATAGTCTTGTGAACCAACAGCAGTTCTTCTCTGGGATCTTCTTTAGTGAGCACCAAACTGAAGTATTTGTTTAATATTTCTGCTATTTCTTCGTCATTCTTCACACATTGCTTCTTGCACCTTTCAGTTTTACTATACCACCTCGGCCTTTCTCCTTTCTCTGATATATCTGAAAAATGTTTTGTTCACCATGCTTTACTCTGATATATCTGAAAAATGTTTTGTTCACCAAGCTTTACCTCTTTGGCAGTCCTTTCTTCCACGTGAACCTTTTATTTTCCTAATTTCTTTCCTTGTTTTCTTCAGCTTCACTAGGTATTCTTCCCTGTTTCTTTGTTTGGGATTCTTTGTACTTTTTAGACCCCATTCTTTTTGTCTTTATTTTTTTAGTCCACCTCATTTGAGAACCAGATCATTTTTTTATCCCCTTACTTTTGATTACTTTTTGAACATTTAGATTTATTGCCTTTATAATAGCTCCTTTTAATTTTGGCCTACTGTTGTTCCATCTTGCCCATTTCCTTCCAATCCTATAGTTCTTCCTCCAGGTATTTCCCCATTTTGACAAAGTCTGCATTATTGAATTTCAAAGCTTGGATCTTTGTATAACTATTATCTCTCTAGCTGTGATATTGAACCATACTGACTGGACTCTGATGCTCAGGTGAACCCTACCTGGACATTGGAGACCTGGACATTGGAGGTCCTTTTCAATATCTTTGTGAGCGACATTGCGGAAGGGATAGAAGGTAAGGTATGTCTTTTTGCGGATGACACTAAGATTTGCAACAGAGTGGACACGCCGGAAGGAGTGGAGAGAATGAGACGGGATTTAAGGAAGATGGAAGAGTGGTCGAAGATATGGCAGCTGACATTCAATGCCAAGAAGTGCAAAGTCATGCATATGGGGAGTGGAAATCCGAATGAACTGTATTCGATGGGGGGAGAAAGGCTGATGTGCATGGAGCAGGAGAGAGACCTTGGGGTAATGGTGTCTAATGATCTGAAGTCGGCGAAACAATGTGACAAGGTGATAGCTAAAGCCAGAAGAATGCTGGGCTGCATAGAGAGAGGAATATAGAGTAAGAAAAGGGAAGTAATTATCCCCTTGTACAGGTCCTTGGTAGACCTCACCTGGAGTATTGTGTTCAGTTCTGGAGACCGTATCTCCGAAGAGACAGAGACAAGATGGAGGCGGTCCAGAGAAGGGTGACCAAAAAGGTGGAAGGTCTTCATCAAATGACTTATGAGGAGAGATTGAAGAATCTAAATATGTACACCCTGGAGGAAAGGAGGAGCAGAGGTGATATGATACAGACTTTCAGATACTTGAAAGGTTTTAATGATCCAAAGACAACGACAAACCTTTTCTGTAGGAAAGAAAACAGCAGAACCAGGGGTCACGATTTGAAGCTCCAGGGAGGAAGATTCAGAACCAATGTCAGGAAGTATTTCTTCACAGAGAGGGTGGTGGATGCCTGGAATGCCCTTCCGAAGGAAGTGGTGAAGACCAGAACTGTGAAGGACTTCAAAGGGGCGTGGGATAAACACTGTGGATCCATAAAATCAAGAGGCCGTCAATAAAGAGTGGGTGGCTCGCCAGAATGACGGCTACTGCCTGGAGATAATACCCTTATTCAATAAACATACACATGGTTACTGTGACTCCAACATCGCTCTAAGCTACAAAGCAAGAGGAAATGTGGAAAAAAGGATTCGCACTCACAAAGTGGGGAGTAGCTGGCTTGTTATGGTGGTTACTACCCCAAACCAAATAAGCCTGATACTTCACTTTCAATGCATATCCAGCATAGCTCTCTGCTTCAACGGCAGGGGAGAAGAAAAACTGATACTTCACGCATATCCAGCATAGCTCTCTGCTTCAATGGCAGGGGAGAAGAAAAACTGTTACTTCACGCATATCCAGCATAGCTCCCTGCTTCAACGGCAGGGGAGAAGAAAAACTGATACTTCACGCATATCCAGCATAGCTCTCTGCTTCAACGGCAAGGGAGAAGAAAAAAGGATTCGCACTCACAAAACGGGGAGTAGCTGGCTTGTTACGGCGGTTACTACCCCAAACCAAATAAGCCTGATACTTCACTTTCAATGCATATCCAGCATAGCTCTCTGCTTCAACGGCAGGGGAGAAGAAAAACAACCAATAAGGGCTGAATAACACAGTCTGGGTAAAACAAATAAACATGGGTGTAGCTTGCTTATTGCGGCGGTTACTTCCCCTACTACCCCTAACTAATCAAGCTTGATATTTCACTTGGATGCAGCTCCATCACTGCTCTCTACATTAATGGCGGGGGTGGAAGGGAAATAGAACCAAAGAGATAAGAGAAACAGATAAGTATGAGAAAAAAATGTGTGAAGCTTGCTGGGCAGACTGGATGGGCCGTTTGGTCTTCTTCTGCTGTCATTTCTATGTTTCTATGTTATGTTTATGCTCATTTATGAGCACTAAGTCCAGTGACATTCCCTCCCTCATGAATTGCATTCCAATTTGTTTGAGCAGAGCCCCTTGAAGGGTATCACAATCTCTCTATTTCTTATATATTCTGCTGAAGGGATACTTCAAACCACATCTAGCAGATTAAAATCTCCAGTGACCAAGACTTCTTTCTTTCTTACCTTTTGGATGTCTTCTATTAGATATGTGTCCAGTTTTTCTGGTTCAGTTGGAGGCCGGTAGACCACACCAGTGTAAATGGAAGCATCATCTTTTTTTAAGACCATCTATAAATCTTCTTCCTTACCCCATATCCCATTCATTTCAGTTGCTTGGTTATTGTTCTTGACATAGAGTTACTCCTCTGCTTTTTTACCCCCTTTGTCCTTCCTTAACAACTTATAGCCTAAATGGCTATATCCCAGTCATGAGACTCATTGAACCATGTCTCTGAAATAGCAACAATGTCCAATGTCCATTAGGGCCCGTAGATCTGAAATTTTATTTCCTAATCTACAAGCATTTGTATTCATAGCTTTCTAACTTTTCTACCTCTGTTTGCTGCTCTAACTAGTCTCTTTCTCTGCTTCTTTGCTTAAGCATGGAAAATTGAGTTGATTGATTTTTATTTTCTCTTTTCACTACTTGTATTGTTTTTTTGTGTTGCTTGGGGGTGACATTTCAATTTTGTTGGCCACCTTCTGCCACCCCATCCCTTTGCTGTGCTGTATGACTGGACTTTCTTACTTAGGATCTTCTACTCTGTCCCTGACAAATGTAAGCCATCTTTATAGTATAGACTTATATTGTTCCATAAATGACCCCAGCCTCCAATGTATCCAAATCCACTCTCTTTACACTGTTCTTTGAGCCATGTATTGACATTTTCTGTCTGGCTTATCCTTTCCTTTCCCTTTCCATCAACATGTAATTTGGCGATTCATAGTAAAATCGAGTGATTTAGAAAATTTGATAAGTATCCAGACTTTGCGCTTTATAAATTTTCCTGTCAGCTACTTTTCCTCCTTTAGTTTTGTTTATAAGTGCTATTTTGTGGACATTTTGAAGAATCCTGAGAGTGCCTGTCTACCTATTTCCAGAGTTTTATCTTCCTCCTTTTGCTAAGAAGGAAGGTCAACATGATACTTCTCAACAATCCTTTGGCTTTTAAGTATATAACTGAGGCCTTTTCATTGTAGCTCAAGGCTGGTTACATTTAGATACTGGAAAAGGTTGGTTGAGGAAGAAGCTATTTCATTGTTCACTTTAATTGTAAAATTTGTTCTTGAACTTGACAGACTGGATTTTGATGCTTTCTTCTGCAACAAGGATGTTCCTTTTTTGAATTATAGGGTTCATGTCTTCCTGGATGTGGCTAAGACCACACAATGGAAAAAGAAGCAATTTTTGAAGAGGCCCTGAGTGTTACAACTTGGGGGTATGTTACTGCTAAATTATCCTTGCTAATGTGTTAAGTACCAAGCAGTGAGATGTTTTTTGATCCTCCTCAATTTACAGCCTTTTTAAATACTAGAATGAGACCTATAGGAGACTAACTCACTTGTCTTCTCATGTGATATCTCCCATCTAGCCTGTTCTTGTTATTGTTAATTCCAGAGCATAATTAAGCTCTGAAATTTGTTACCAGAGGATGTGGTGAAAGCTGTTTGTATAGCTACATTTATAAAAGGTTTGGACAAGTTCCTGGAGGAAAAGTCCATTAACAAGGGAGAATTGCAGAAATCCACTGCTTATTCTTGCGATAAGCAGCTTGGAATCTATCTACCTGATTTCGGATAACGGTTAGGGTTTCATAGCATAGTTCTTTTTTTCCTAGTATTCTTTTATATTGTTAAGTTTTTGGATTTGTGTTGAACACTCCCCAGTAGTGGACTGGATATTATACCAACATTTATTTTTATTTTGGTCTTCTGTATCTTGATGTTTCCTATGCAAGAGTTAATGTATTAAGAACATAAGAACATGCCATACTGGGTCAGACCAAGGGTCCATCAAGCCTAGCATCCTGTCTCCAACAATGGCCAATCCAGGCTGTAAGAACCTGGCAAGTTCCCAAAAACTAAGTCTATTCCATGTTACTGTTGCTAGTAATAGCAGTGGCTATTTTCTAAGTCAACTTAATAGCAGGTCATGGACGTCTCCTCCAAGAACTTATCCAATCCTTTTTTAAACACAGCTATACTAAATGCACTAATCACATCCTCTGGCAACAAATTCCAGAGCTTTATTGTGCGTTGAGTGAAAAAGAACTTTTCCGATTAGTTTTAAATGTGCTACATGCTAACTTCATGGAGTGCTCCCTAGTCTTTCTGTTATCTGAAAGAGTAAATAACCAATTCACATCTACCCATTCTAGACCTCTCATGATTTTAAACACCTCTATCATATCCCCCTTCAGCCATCTATTCTCTAAGCTGAAAAGTCCTAATCTCTTTAGTCTTTCCTCATAGGGAAGCTGTTCCATCCCCTTTATCATTTTGGTTGCCCTTCTCTGTACCTTCTCCATCACAATTATATCTTTTTTTGAGATGCGGTGACCAGAATTGTACACAGTATTCAAGGTGCGGTCTCACCATGGAGCGATACAGAGGCATTATGACATTTTCCATTTTATTCACCATTCCCTTTCTATAATAATTCCCAACATTGTTTGCTTTTTTGACTGCCGTAGCACATTGAACCAACTATTTCAATATGTTATCCACTATGACGCCTAAAAATATCATGGGTTATTTTTCCCTATATGCATCATCTTGCACTTATCCACATTAAATTTCATCTGCCATTTGGATGCTCAATTTTCCAGTCTCACAAGGTCTTCCTGAAATTTATCATTGTCTGCTTGTGATTTAACTACTCTGAATAATTTTGTATCTGCAAATTTGGTTACCTCACTTGTATTTATTTCTGGATCATTTATAAATATATTCAAAAGTACGGGTCCCGGTACAGATCCCTGAGGCACTCCACTGCCCACCCCCTTCCACTGAGAAAATTTACCATTTAATCCTACTCTTTTAACCAGTTTGTAATCCACAAAAGGACATCGCCACCTATCTCATGACTTTTTAGTTTTCTTAGCAGCCTCTCATGAGGAACTTTGTCAAACGCCTTCTGAAAATCCAAATACACTACATCTACTGGTTCACCTTTATCTACATGTTTATTATTAAATGAAAATTTAATAAATAGTTAAAATAAAATTCCTTCCCACCTTAGCATATAGCTGTATTATAGTCACCAATATCTTTTTTCCTCTTAAAAACCTGTCCAAAGTTTCCTGGCAATTCTTTTTTTTTTTTTTTTTGGGGGGGGGGGGGGGTGCACAATAGTTTCTTCTGTTTCTTTGGGTTTTCTACTCTGTCAGAACTGGGGCTGGAATCCAGTGCCACGAACCTTCATTCACAACTATCCAGGTATTTTTCCCCTCCTGATTCATTTAGCCCAGTCATCGAAACAGCCCAAGGCTGGGGGCCATGCACATATCTTTTGAAACATTGCAGTCAGGAGCCCTAGATCCAGCCACTAGGAGTCACTGTGCCTCTCTCTGCTCAGGGGCTGTAAACACTGCCTCCACAGCATCTCCAGCTCCAGGTGCCCAGGGAGCAGAAGACCTGAACCGGGAAGTGAACCCAGGCCATTCCTTCTGGCAAAATGCTGCACTGTGACGGATTCTAGGCAGCCCCACATGGAATTTGTATCCTCACGCTTAAATTTATTATGATGTTGCTTCTCCAAGAGCAAAGAAAAGCTAGAAAGAGTTTCCTATAAAAGAGGGTATTAGTGGGGCTTTTACAAAAGGCTGTACACATATAGATTGGATCATTAATAATGTAAAGTGAAAAATGCTGCTGAAGAAAAAGCATATTCAGACCAATTCTAACAGCAATGAATGTCACCTGCTACTTAAAAATGAGAAGTTACATTTAATGGTCAGAGATTTACAGGCAAATATTCAGTAAACGGGTGAGCAACGAAGTTATCCTGATAAGATTTTCTGGATATTTTCACAGAAACATAGATATATGATAACAGACAAGACCATACGGCCTATCTAATCTGCCTGTCCACACTGCTTAGCTCTACAATCCTTACTACTCCTTCAGAGATCGCTTGTGCTTATCCCCTGCTTTCTTGAATTCAGATACTATCCTTGCTTATGCCATCATTATTGGGAGGCTGTTCCATGCATCCATCACCCTTTCTGTAAAGAAATACTTTCTTAGATTAATCCTTAGCATATAGCTGTATTATAGTCACCAATACACCAATATTGTTTTCCTCATAAAAACCTATCCAAAGTTTCCTGGAAATTTTTTTTCTTTGGGGGGAGGGGCCTCAGTTTCTTCCTGCTTCATTGGGTGACTATAATACAGCTATATGCTAAGGTGGGAAGGAATTTTATTTTAACTATTTATTAAATTTTCATTTAATACATTAACTCTTGCATAGGAAACATCAAGATATAAAAAATAAATATGGTGGTATAGGATCTACTTTCAATTGAGACATACCTCCTGTACATTGATATCTCTGAGGTATTTAAATGTCTCTATCGTATCTTCCTTCTCCCTCCTTTCCTCCAGGGTATACACGTTTAGGTCTTTGTCTGTCCCCATATGCTTTACAACAAAGAGAAGTGACCATTTTAGTAGCCACCCTCTAGACTGACTGTATTCTGTTTATATCCTTTGGAAGGTGCGGTCTCCAAAATTGTACACAGTATTCCCAATGAGGTCTTGCCAAGGCTGAATACAAGGGCAATATCACTTCATTTTTTCTGCTGACCATTCTTCTCCCTATGCAGCCAAGCATCTTTCTGACTTTGCCACTTGTTTGGTCACCGTGCAATAATCAGATACGATCACCCTCAGATCCTACTTTTTCTTGTGTAGAATAATTTCACCATTTTCTATACTATACCACTCTCTTGAGTTGTTGCAGTCCAAATGCACAATTCTGCAATTTTAGCATTAAATCATAGCTGCTGGACTCTAAATCATTCTTCAAGCTTTGCTAGATCTCTTTTCATATTATCCATAATGTTGTATTCTATTTTTCTGAGGAGACGTGGTGGCTCATAGACGAATGGCAGAAGGTGTTATGCAGAAATGCAATGAAGGAGAGCCATAAAGTTTTGGTTTTATTAGGTAAAGCTGTGTGTTTTCTTCAGAGATGATTAAATGCCTGGGCTTAATCTGATATTGAGGAATTCTGTTATATGCTGTCTTATATGTCAGCTATTGTTGGTGTTTTATCTCATTTTTCTCCCTCAGAAATCTCTGTTGCTTTCCCACTCCTCAGACAGCATGGCCATCTTTATGGAAATAACACCTTCCAAGGTATATCCTTGATGCAGTTCATATCCTGTAGGGGCTGTGATGGTAATTGCAGCAGTCTCCCCTCCCACCTTTATAGCAAGCCCAGGCTCAACCAGCCCCAGTGGATACAGGAATTGATAAAATTTCAACTTTTAAGTAATTTCTTTCTCAGAGTTCCCCATAATATCACAGACTGATGGATATGCTTCTATGTTTACCAGTGGACACAGAAAACAAATATTTATAGATCCCATGACTTCATCAGTGATAATACTGGCTCTGGAGCGTGAGATTGTTTTCTGTCTCGAATAGGGAAGGTATACTTGTCAGTTTGAAAAGAAAAGAAGATTAAAGTTAACTTCATGTTGCGTCCGTCGCTGCTCGACGCCCTCACTCCGCCCTCTCTACCTCTGTGGCGACCCCCTCCAGGTCTGATGGCGTTTGCTGCCGCAGTGTCTCCTTGCTGTCTCCTTCCGGCGTCCCTGGACCGGCACGACGCTGCGGATCCGCCATGTTCCTGATGACGTAGGGCGCGCTCCCATTGATGTACCAGCAAGGACGCGAACCTCAGGAGCGTCCCCCGAGATGATGACATCCGCTTCCAATATAAAAGGTCTCAGTATTCGCTAACGATTTGAGTTAGCAAGGATTGATTGCGGGGATTCATCTGGACCCGCTTCTTTCTACGCTACTCTGCCTCCTCGGACTTACCAGGGGTTCCCGCTTCTCGGGGGCCTTGCTCTCTTTTCTTTATTTCAGATTACAGATAGGAATCTGTATTCGCTCTTCGATTGCCCATGTTCCTAAATACTCTGAAGATTCTCTACTGTCTAGAAGCTATCATAGGTACAGACATTTGTGAGTTATTATTTCAGACTGCATATAGGAACCGGTACTCGCTCCTCGAGGGCCCATGTTCCTGAACACACTGAAGATTCTCTATTGCCTAGAAACTATCGCAAATACAAACAATTGTGAGTTACCATCGCTCTCTCAGAGCTTTCCCTGGAACCAGGTACTCGCTCCTCGAGGGCCTAACCCTTTCCAGCTACTGAGCTTCCTCAAGACCTTATGTGAGTTATTATCTAAGTACTGGCTATGTATACAGTATACCCTGTCTACTCACTATCTAGAGTTTCTTTACAGCTCAGCAACCCTGGGATCGAGGTTTCAGTACCTGAGGGACTTCAGCCCTGCCGGGCATATCAGCTCACTACTGCCACCTCTGGTGGTTCTACTAACCTGTCTAATAAAAGAATTATCTGTGTCTGTCTCCATACTCAAGCCTAGCCGGTGGTCCCTCTCAGGATATCCTCCTGGGGGCGCTGTCATCTGCCATCGGCCCAAGGATCCACCATTCTGCATTCTACTACAGCTGAATGCCCTCTCCAAGCACTCCGCTGGTAACAGATTGTTATCTACTCCCTCTACAAAAGCTGAGCATATCAGATGGCTACTCCCTAGCAGATCCATTACAGATTGCTTACTCCACCCATGGAGCATAACAGTTTGCTAACTCCTCCTTCATAGGAGACATATTCATCAGATTGCTAACTCCTCCCCTCTGGAGGAGCGATTCATAACAGATTGCTACTCCCATCTGCTTGCTCCACCCATCAGCATAGCAGATTTGTAACAGATTGCTAACTCCTCCCTTCCACAGGAGCAGTTCCTAGCAGATTGCGAACTCCTAGCTCTAACACAGAGCTTTCACTGGCTGACCTTAGCTATTTTTGGACTTCCAGCATGTATTAAACTAGAGGTTTCCTTTCCCAGCTATACTGAAAAACTCTGCTCTCTTCAGAGTCTCTGAACAAAATAGTAACAACTGCAAATGCTTTGTAGGGGACAGCACACTAAGGTCCAGATTTAGTAAGCTTTAACTCCATACAGCAAAATGGGAAAAACCTTTCAGTACATCTGACCCCGAGAGAGAAGAGGCCATCTTTGTCAATTTCAATTTAGTGTTAGTACTAATTTTATGATTTTGTTTTTTTATGTGTTTTATTTATTGTTATTGTTTTTAATTATTTTATTTTGTCTTGTATTTGTATATTATTATTTATGAATGTGGTTTATTTATATCCTGCCCAGAGTGAAGGATGAGTGGAAAATAAATATATTAAGTAAATAAAGTATCCACACCTTTCTGGCTGTCTACACTATTGCAGGTTTTTGGTATCATTTGGGGAAAAAAAAAACCCCCCAAAAACTTGCCAAATAGTCCTTCCACAATATCACTTTTGAAAATGTTGAAAAGAACCAGTCCAGGAACTGATCCCTGTGGCATTAGACAACACCACTAGCAACGTCCCTTTCCTCAGAGTGTGCGCCATTTAACATTTTCTAACCCAGCTTGTCACTTTAGGGCCCACATTAAGAGCATGCAATTTATTTTTATATCACTTATGCCTAACATTATCTAAGCAACAACCAAACCTCTGTTCCCTTCTGAAGAGATCATTAACTACCAACCATCAAGGGAACACCCTGATGTGTGGTAATGTGCGATCGCTATGTCTGAGGTAACCAGAACCAATAAGTACTCATACAAAGAAGCAAGAACGCTTAAGGAAGGTCGAGTTGACTGCCAGGGGGAGGATAAATCATAGATATGGAATACATGGTTGAGAAAAGATTAAAAAATATATATGAAATAAAGCATTTGAAGAATAAAGATGGCAGCTATTTAATGAGAGAATCACAGAGTGGTTACCTCAGACACAGTGACCGCACATCACCACACATCAGGGTGTTCCCTTGATGGTTGGTAGTTAATAATAACATTATCTAAGGCCTTACGGAAATCTAAATACACTGCATCTAATGCTCTCCCCTAATCCAAATCTCCGGACCCTCAGTTATTTAGATAAAAGTGCCACTGAATGTACTTGGCTGAAATTTCTCAGATAAATTTATCCAGTTAACCTTGCCACTCACCAGCTTACTGAATATCAGCGACTGATTTCCCTCACTCCAGCCCACCAATTTGATAATTGAAAAATATAAAAATGTTGCATGGCCAAGCAGTCCATCCCCCCCCCCCCCAGCGATATGTGCTAAAACCTTTAATGCACCAAGTGGCTTCTCCCAATATAATTTGAAATTGCCCCATGGCGAGCAGCAATGACTTTCCTCCTACCTTTAAAAACAAATTATGGTCCAACATTCCCACCTCCAAATCTCCAAAGTTGGTCCAAAAGCAGAGTGAAAGCAGAAGGGTGTGTTATCTGCTCCCATGTTGTAGAATATTAAGTGGTTAAGTGAGACAAGAATTAAGTTCTGAATGGAGATTGGTTTTCTTCATTGATAGCTGCAACTTCAGTAATGCATCTTTGATCAGCTTCAATTTAACAGATATGCAAAGTGGCCATCCAGTCTCCTATGCATACCTTTAACAAGTATTACTGTCGTAAAGAGGACTCTTGAAGTGATAGTAACTTTGGACAAACAGTTAAAAAAAAAAACAAAAAACTTCAACTCTCCCACTATTCTCTTCTTAGGGTTAACGAAGTTCAACATATAACCTTCAGCTTGGGAATCCCCACTCGTGTGGATATATTTAGATCGCTTGTCCATGAAGAAAGCAAAGTTGCTTATCTGTAACGAGTGCTTTCTGCGGGCAGCAAAACAAATTAGCCACACAGTTTCACACTCTAGCCACACAATCTCACCCTCTTACCTGTAGAATTGAAGATCAGCTTGTGAAATGACCGAAGAGATACCCACACACACAGACATAATGCCAGGTGCATGCAATCGTGGCACCACAGTACATGTAACTAGTTTCTGACAAATCTGTATTACTAGATTGCCTGGAGTCTTTTAGTGATTATTGCTATATCAATAAAATAATTCGTGCATATAGTTATGGAAGGTTTTTTTTCTATATTTTGAGGAGGTGGGGAATGGAAGGGGAGCATATTGCTGTACTTAACAGATATGTATGCAAGGGAGCAGCTCTCCTCAGTTGGCACACACTGCTGCTCTAAAATTATTTCTCTCATTGACTCTCTTTATTTTCAGATGCTAGAATATCTAAAGCCTGATCTTTACCAATTGCTTCTTTCTTTTTAGAGAGCATGGATTTGACTATTTGGAGTTCCGACTTTGGATCGGCTTGTGGTCAGCTTTCCTCTGCCTCATTCTGGTCGCCACAGATGCCAGCTTTCTGGTCAAGTACTTTACCCGCTTTACAGAAGAAGGCTTCTCCTCTCTGATCAGCTTCATCTTCATCTATGATGCATTCAAAAAGATGATTAAGTTAGCAGATTACTACCCCATCAATTCCCATTTCAAAGTGGACTATGTCACGCAATACAGTTGTGCCTGCTCCCCACCCGACCTAGGTAAGAATTAATACCCTTATTTTGTAGACCAAGTGGTTTGTAAGCAGAATTTTTCTTTCCTTTTTGTCTTCCTTTTATATTGGCATACAGCAAGAATGTTCTGTGCACAAATAGATTGAAGGTGTCTGAAGTTCATTGAAAGCAGATTGAGGCTGACGTTTGCATGGTCTACCCCTGGTGTTCTGTCATGGACTACTGTATCAGGAAGCAGTGGTTGAGAAATTTAAGAAAGTCAGAGAACCTATGAATCTGGCTCATTTTCAAACCTTATCCATATTATACTGTTCCTTTTGAACTTGCCAAGTGGAAGCAGTTTCAATAAGTCTAAGTGTACACAGTGTGCCCTTTCCTCATTCCTGCTGCAGCTGGGGATTTCTTTCTTTAGATTTCCTGTTGATTAGATGAAAAAATAATGCAAAATAAAGTAAAGATGTGATAGCGGCAGAGTTTGAATTCCACTCAATGAGTATGAAGAAACATTTCAGGGCTGGTGATTTCAGAACATTAACCCCACTGCTGACTTAAAGCAAAATTTTAAAAGGCCTGCGCGCTCGTCCATGTGCACGCGGTTCCCAGCGCGCACACATGGACTCACCGATTTTATAACTTGTGCATGCATGTGCGCACAGGTAACGATTCGGGGAGGGGGGGGATTTTTGTAAACACCGCACAGCAATGCGAGTAAGCCTACCTCAGTTCCCTCCCAATCCACTCCAATTAAGGAGCGGACTGGGAGGGAATTTTCCTATCCCCCTATCTAGCCTTCCTCCCTTTTCCACTCTCCTCCCCAACCCCTAAACCTTACCTATCTACCCTAGATTTTTTCGTTTAACAACTTACCCACTCGATGGAGCAGGAGTAAGTTGTGTGCGCCAGCCGCCTGCTGGCATGCACTTCCCTGGGACAGCGTCTAATGTCCCAGTCGGCCCCCACCCAATCCCCACCCTCTGCCCACTCCTTTTGGCTCTGCCATCACTTCTGCGCATACCAGCAGGGTACGCGCATGGCCGGGCCGTTTCTAAAATGTGCTCAGCGTGAGCGTGTATCTGCGGGATCTGCCACGCGTTGGCGATTTGTGTGCGTTGGCGATTAAAAATGTACCCTTTAATGTCTGGTACTGATTGTCTTATGTTAGTGGCATCACCAAAAGTGTGAATTTTTATGATAAAAGTGAGTTAAGTGTTTTCACTGTCATACCCTTCTCTTGGAGAACACCAGTTTTTCACCAAAATCTTTCACCCCCAAACCTGCAGAAGCCTACACATCCATTAAGTTCACTTTAATGTGGTTGCTGTGTTTCATTTGAATGCACTGACTGTAGATTAACAAACACAAAAATGTTATACCTTTTTCTTTGCTTAGTCCAATAAAGGTATTGTTTTATTTGCCAAGACTGAAAAAAAATTCACCATTTATTTTGAATTAATTTTGTGAGAACGTGCTCTTTAAATTTTATTGACTTAGCACAATTGCAGGGTTCCGGAGAGAGCCGTGGATAAAGACTCATGGTTCCATAACTCAGTAGAGGCTCATTTACATTGAGCTGGAAATCCATAAAAGTTGGAGGAAGCTGCTAGGCCAAAACTTAATAAATAAAATATATTTTACAGTGAATCTTTCTGGGTAAGGCAAGAAGTTATAATTTCTTATGAAATACATGGGCCCGCGCCCATGTATTTCATAAGAAATTATAACTTCTTGCCTTCTTGTAACCGTGCGCTGAGCGTGGCAGCCCAGTTGTACCTAGCTGGTGGAACTCCAGCGGCGCAGCTCCCCTCCCCCTCCTTCCTCAACCAGGAAAGGGTAGGAGGGAGGAACAGTCACATGCTGCTGACATCGCGGCCCATTTAAATGGCCAAGACCAAGGCGCACCCGGCGTCTTTGTGGCTGGCCAGCTTTCGTGCTCGCATCGAGGAGGGCCTCTGAAGAAGGTAAGTAAAACAGCTGCGTGGTGCCCTAGAAATGCGGCTCTATTGACCGGCAGATTTGAAGCATGGGAAGATCAGCAGGGGATTTAATCAGTCGGCCGTTTTGTGCAAGGTTAGAGCGGGGGGGGGGGGGGGGCCCTGGAGCAGAGTGAAGCCAGGGAGATCGAGTGGCCGGGTCGCAGCCGAGAAAAGGGGGAGGTAGAACACAGCGTCGGGTTTATATATGTATGTGTGTGTGTGTATATATATATATATATATATATATATATATATATATATATATATATATATATATATACACACGAAGCAACTCACGGGAACTCTGGTAGTATTGGGCAGTGGCCACCCCCCACCTGGCAGGCGCGGTCATGGAGGAACCAATGCAGGAGCTACTTACCAAACGGCTCTCACGCTGACTGCTGTGCCCAAAGCACAGACGACATCACAGCGTGGAAAATGGGCAAGACAGATGAGCAACTGGGGTGGTAGGGAGTGCATCAGCCAAAGATGGGACAGAGAGGCATTGGTGAGGCACAATCCTGCCAACTTACCTGACCAGGGATGACATCTGGTTGGGTCCTCATGAGACCCGGCTTGATGGAAGGAGCTCACCTACCAGGCATACAATAAGGGAGATGGCGATGTCCACGGTGTCCGAAAAGCTTTACTTGCAGCAGGACCCCCTGTTGGTGCACCGGTTTCTTCCACCACACACCAGAGCTCCCACTGAAGCGCACAGCCCAAACCAGTTGGATCATGAACCAACAAGGTTCTCCATACAGTAGGGGGTACGTGACCTGTGAATACAGAAGGCACATCGTCTGGTTCAGGGGGCCCGCAAAGGCAGTCTGGATACTAGGGGGCAGGGTTATGCCAGCGTGTACCCAACATATATGAACTTTGACAATACAGCATGGCAGCAGAGACCGGTCTGGGGTCCCAGTACACCTGGCTCGGCTCCCGGATGGGGTCCGGCTATTCGTCCACACCGTGGATCAACACAATGGGATTTCTCTTTATACGGCGGTTTAGTCAGTCCATACTCTTACTCCCCCCACTATGGTGTCACTGGCCAGCTCCCACACTGGGAACCTGCAACCCATACAGTTGAGGGCAGACAGCATGAGAGGGCTCATATCCCAGCACAGGTAGCAGGGGAGCAGCAGAAGGAGGCACCACGATGGGTATGCAGGAGACCCTTGGGAACACACCGATGATGACTGAATTGCAAATCCGACCAGTGACCTAAAATGAACTAGGAATACATCCCAATACACAGAATCAGGCTGTAGTCGCAACATCCAGCATCGCGAGGCTGGCAGCCCAGAACAGAGAAGGCGTTGAGGGTGAGTCTCAAGGGGAGGCCGGGAGTAGCGTGCGCACCGAAGGGAGCATGCATGCAGATAGGAGCAAGCCGGCTGGCAACAAAAGGCGCAAGACTAAGCACAAGCATAGATCCAGCTCCAGTTTAAGCAGTTTCTCACAGGACAAGCAGGATGGTAGTCCTCCCATATGGGTGACATCACAGGATGGAGCCCAATCACGGAAAACGTCTGTCAAAGTTTCCAGAACTTTGACTGGCCCCTACTGTGCATGCCCAGCATGACATCAACCCTGCAGCCAGCGGGGGTCCCCCTTTAGTCTTCTTTTTTCCGCGCAGCAGTAGCCTAGTGGTAAAGGAGCTCTGAAGAGATTCCTGACAGGAATTTTCCTCACGGAATTACTAAAAGTTAATTGCTCCACAGGGGTCCCTCCTCTGACTTTTCTCAGTCTGCGGTACTCTGGTAAGTTTTTACCCGTTTCCCGTCAATTACCATTGAGTTTGGCCCTCGCGGCCTACTGGCTGTCGACCGTACCACGGCTTGATTTTTTTTCCATGGCATCGGGGCTTCGTCGGTGCCCGGACTGTACCCACACCATGTCTATCACAGACCCCCATAAAGTCTGTGTAATGTGTTTAGGATGTGAGCACGATGTCTTAACCTGCACCAAATGTGCCTTAATGACACCGAAGGGTCGCAAAGCCAGAATGGAGAAGATGGAACTTCTCTTCCGTGCTCAAACTCTGACTCCGTCCATTGCATCGACATCGTCAGAACTGGCACCGTCGACTTCGCGCCAGCATTGACCACCGACCGGCATCGACGACTTCTCGGCCATTGACACCCTCTACTCCCCCTCAGGATCGAGGGGATCACAGGGAGAATAATCGCCATCAACACCGTAAGACTCGGACCATCGAGGAGCGAAATCCTCGACCTCGCCATCGTCCGAGCTGCTGTCGAAGAAGCCATGTCCAGGAAAGGCACTGACCATTCCTGCGACTGTGTCACCAAGGCAACCCTCACCCGATCGGGGATCGGGAACCGCGACTCCGCCTTTAACGGTGGTCCCTCCAGCTATGCCTCTGCCTCCTTCTTCTGTTTCGGAGCCAGGGCTGCTTGCTCCAGGTCTTCGAGAAGAACTGGACCGGATGGTTCAGGAAGCCATCGACAAGGCAATGCAACTGACTGTGGAACCGACCATTGACCAGATTCCAGCAGCGCTGGCACTGCTGCTATCCAGGATGGAAGCCCTAATGGCCGCCTTTCCATCGATGGATCCCAGGTCTCTGATGGCTCCGATGCCCTCCCCACTGACAGCATCATCGGGAGGAGAAACACCGTTCTGCATTCCTCCATCCGGAGTTCTGCCTCAGCCATCGATGCCTATACGTCCCTCGCCACCGACCCCTTTCATCGGTGCCAATACGTCTGTCGGCGCCACCAAGTCATCCATCGATGTCTTCGATACCATCATCGGTGCCTCCAATAAGTCCTCCGATTCTTCGGAGCCTAGACCGGGACCTTCAGGTATCCATCCACCCTGTTCCCCTCTACTTCCTAGAGGGAAGGGTGTTATACTTATGATACCTGGGGAGATGATACCTCATCAGACACCGCTGACTTACTTTCACCACCTTCACCCACTGAGAGTAGAAAGCGTTCTCCTCCAGAGGACCTCTCATTTATAAATGTTGTGAAGGAAATGTCTGAATTGGTTCCTTGTCAATTACAGATGGAACAGGATGATAGGCACCAGATGATGGAGTTACTCCAATTCCTGGATGCCCCCAAAGTAATAACCTCTATTCCCATCCATCAGGTCCTTCTTGATCTCCTCAAGAAGAACTGGGAAAATCCTGGAACAGTTGCTCCAGTACACAGGAAAGCTAACACTACTTATTTAGTGCAGTCAGCCCCAGGTTTTCAGAAGTCACAGCTTGATCACCAGTCAGTTATGGTAGAATCTGCACAAAAGAGGGCAAAAAGGTCAAAACCTCACTTGTCTGTTCCTCCTGGAAAGGAACAGAAATTCCTAGATAACATTGGTCGCAGAGTATTCCAAGGAGCCATGCTCATCTGCCGAATTGCCGCCTATCAGCTTTATATGATCCAATATAACAGGGTCATTTTTAAGCAGATACAGGACTTTTCAGACTCCCTGCTTCAGCAATTCCAAGAACAATTACAAACCTTTGTAAACAAAGGTTTTGAGGCAGGCAAACAGATTAGAACATCTTATGACATTTTTGACACCTCTACCAGAGTGTCTGCAGCTGCTATTTCGGCAAGACGATGGGCCTGGCTCAAGTCCCAGAAGTGCACGACTGCCCAGAAGTGCACGACCGGTTGTCCAACCTACCTTTTGTGGGAGATAACCTGTTCGGCGAACAGATCCAATGGATGGTGGCAGAATTAAAGGACCATCATGAGACCCTAAAACAGCTCTCTTTGATGCCTTCTGACTTCTCCTCAAAGCAGCCCTTTAGAAGGGACTCTAAGTCATTCTACTGTCCAAGGAAGTCATACCCACCACCAGCCAGATCCTGTGCTATGAGACCTTATCAAAAACTGCAGTCTCGCCAAGCCCGAAAACAAAAACCACAAGCAGCTCCCCAGCCAGGCTTCAGGTTTTTGACTTCCACTTAGAGAGCAGCAGCCAGATTCCTCTGTTGCACATACCAGTGGGAGGTCGACTGTGCCACTTCCACAACATGTGGCATTCAATCACATCCGACCAATGGGTATTGGCAATCATTGTTCAGGGTTACCATCTGAACTTTCTCGCCCTGCCACCGGACTCCCCACCTGTATAGATGTGGAGAACATCCGATCACTCCATTCTTCTGGATCAAGAGGTCTCCCTCCTTCTCCAGTCAAGAGCAATAGAACCCGTTCCACACTCTCAGCAAGGCCTAGGGTTCTATTCCCGGTACTTCCTAATCCCCCAAAAATCGGGAAGCGTCTGTCCTATTCTAGATCTATGGGCCCTCAGCAAGTACCTCCAGCAAGAAAAGTTCAAGATGGTCACCTTGGGCTCGCTTCTACCTCTTCTACAAAGAGGAGACTGGCTCTGCTCTCTGGACCTCTAGGACAAATACACCCATATTGCAATAAGTCCAACTCATCGCAAATACCTGAGATTCCTAGGAGGCCCCAAGCACTATCAATACAGAGTGCTTCCATTCGGCCTCGCGTCTGCACCACGAGTCTTTACAAAATGCCTCATAGTCATCGCAGCCTTCCTCAGGACACAAGGTGTTCACATCTACCCCTATCTGGACAACTGGTTAATCAAGACTCCCACTCAGCAAGCTGCTCTGTCGTCCCTCAATCTAACCTTACACACTCTAATTTCGTTAGGATTTCTCATCAATTACGACAAATCCTACTTAGTCCAATCTCAAACCTTATCGTTCATTGGGGCAGACTTGGACACCTTACAGGCAAAGGCTTTCCTGCCTTGACAACGGGCACTGACTCTCGTGTCACTTGCTCACAGCTACAGTCTCAACACGCTGCGACTACACGCCAATTTCTCGTCCTCCTGGGATACATGGCGTCCTCAGTTCATGTCACATCAATGGTCTGCTTGGCCATGAGACTCATGCACTGGACTCTGAGGTCTCAGTAGACTCAAGCTATTCAGCCTCTGTGGGCCATTGTCAACATCACCGATTCACTGTGTCTATCCCTCGCCTGGTGGAAAAATCAGACCAATCTCCTCCAGGGATTGCCCTTCCAGGTTCTGAATCCTCAAATCATTCTTACCACAGACGCTTCCAATCTTGGGTGGGGAGCCCACATAGCCGATCTGCAGACACACAAGGCTCTTGGTCTCCAGAGGAAGCCAAACGCCAAATAAATTTCATAGAGCAAGCAATAAGATATGCTCTCAGGACCTTTCAGGATTGCCTGTCAAATCAGGTCATCCTAATTCAGATGGGCAACCAGATGGCCATGTGGTACATCAACAAGCAGGGAGGCACAGGCTCCTTCCTTCTGTGTCAGGAAGCTGCGCAGATATGGGCAGAAGCCCTCTCCCATTCGATGTACCTCAGGGCCACCTACTTGCCGGGAGTGGACAAGGCAGACAAGCTGAGTCGCGTTTTTCAACCACACGAGTGGTCTCTCAACCCCTTGGCAGCGAACTCCATCTTCCAGCAATGGGGATTTCCTTAGATAGACCTCTTTGCGTCCCCTCAGAACCGCAAAGTGGACAACTACTGCTCCCTCATTCACAGTGAACACTTTCAGCCCAGAGACGCATTCTCCCTCTCATGGGCAACTGGTCTGCTTTATGCATTCCCTCCACTTCCTCTTCTCTCGAAGACTCTCGTGAAGTTACGTCAGGACAAGGGAACCATGATCCTGATAGCACCTCACTGGCCACGCCAAGTGTGGTTTCCAATACTTCAGGATCTCTCCATCCGCAGGCACATTCCCTTGGGAACAGACCCGCTTCTGATCACTCAGAACGACGGGAGTCTAAGCCATCCCAATCTTCAAGCCTTGTCCCTGACAGCATGGATGTTGAAAGGTTAATCCTTCAGCCACTTAACCTTTCAGATCCAGTTTCCTGTGTCTTGATTGCTTCACGAAAGCCTTCCACGAGAAAATCTTACTCTTACAAAAGGAAAAGGTTCACGTCATGATGCTTTTCTCAGTCCCTTGACCCCTTTTCCTGTTCAATCCCGAAGTTTCTGGACTATCTCTGACATCTATCAGAGTCAGGTCTTAAGACATCTTCCATTAGAATGCATGTCAGTGCGGTAGCCGCCTTCCATAAAGGTATCGGGGATGTCCCTTTATCAGTACAACCCCTTGTAACACGCTTTTTGAAAGGTTTGCTCCACATCAAGCCTCCACTGTGTCCTCCGGCCCCTTCTTGGGACCTTAATCTGGTTTTGGGTCGGCTCATCAAACCACCGTTCGAGCCTCTTCACTCCTGTGACTTTCGATATCTCACATGGAAAGTGATTTTCCTTTTGGCTATCACTTCAGCTCGCAGAGTTAGTGAATTGTAGGCTCTAGTTACCTACCCGCCTTACACTAAACTTCTGCAGGACTGGGCGGTACTCTGCACTCACCCGAAATTCTTATCTATGGTAGTCTCGGATTTTCATCTAAACCAATCCATCATACCACCTACCTTTTTTCCCAGGCCTCATGCCAACTCGGGAGAACAGGCTCTGCATACCCTTGACTGTAAACGGGCTCTAGCGTTTTACCTAGACTATACAGCTGCCCACAGGGAAAGCACTCAATTGTTCGTCTCTTTCCACCCTAACAAGTTAGGGAAGCCTGTGGGTAAGCAGACTCTCTCCTCCTGGTTGGCGGACTGCATATCCTTCTGCTATCAGCAAGCGGGCATTCCATTTCAAGACCGTGTTAAAGCACACTCTGTGAGGGCCATGGCGACTTCAATAGCACACCTATGATCGGTGCCGCTTCCTGACATTTGCAGAGCTGCAACCTGGAGTTCTCTCCACATCTTTGCAGCCCACTATTGCTTGAACAAAGCCGGAAGACAAGATTCCATCTTCGGCCAATCTGTCATTCATAACTTATTTACAACATGACGTACCTACACCCTTCCGCCTGCCCGATGGGGTTCAGGATGCCCTCTCCCAAATTCCACCCCAGTTGTTGTGCCTGTTGCACGCCTTTGGGTATATTTGGTGCATGTTCGGACATCATCAGCTCTGTACTCACCCATATGTGAGGACTACCATCCTGCTTGTCCTGTGAGAAAGCAAATGTTGCTTACCTGTAACAGGTGTTCTCACAGGACAGCAGGATGTTAGTCCTCACGAAACCCACCCACCGCCCCGAAGTGTTGGGTTTGTAACGTTTTGTTATTTTATTTTTCGGCACTGCCTGTAGCTTTCAAATAAGACTGAAGGGGGACCCCTGCTGGCTGCAGGGTTGGTGTCATGCTGGGCATGCCCAGTAGGGGCCAGTCAAAGTTCTGGAAACTTTGACAGAAGTTTTCCGTGATTGGGCTCCATCCTGTGATGTCACCCATATGTGAGGTCTAACAATCCTGCTGGCCTGTGAGAACACCTGTTACAAGTAAGCAACATTTGCTAGCTTTTCAGCAACATCTCATGGCAACAGGAGCAGGTGGAGAATCCAGAGGTCCCCCAGTGCTCACCACTCTATCCAAACTGTGGGAGAGTGTTCCCAGATCACTTCGCAGGAAGATTCAGAAGCGAGTTTACATTGATATATTTCGCATCTTCGAGGTCTACTATGAGGAAGTTGGAGGAAGGAGTGCCATAGGGTACTGAAAGAAGTGTTCCCAGGACCATCATCAACTGGACTTGTGCCTTCCTTCATATAAATGTGGTCGGGCACAAGTATCCCTCCCAGTATGGTCCCATGCTGACCTACACAGATAACATCCTCAAATCATACAAGGAACATGAAGGCTGGGCTTGGCTGAATTATGACAAGAAATTCCGAGACAAGATGGAAGAAAATTGTTTCATGTCTTGGGGAATGCAAGATGTCAGCTTGTGGGTGAAGCAGATGACATGTAAGGCAAGTGATGAAAGAGCATGCTCGCGGGCATTGAAGAAGTCTTCATTGACCACGCAGGCTACGGGGGCAGTACAGGCACAAGATAACACATGCTGGCATAACAGCAAGGCGACATGTATCTTTCAGGACTGCAAGTTCAAGTATGTCTGTTCATCCTGCACTGCTCCTCACTCACAGATCGATACTCTAAAACCGCGGCAGAAAGAGTGCGGCATTACCAGGCGCACCCTTCCTCCCCGCACGCACAGTTCTCTTGACCTAGCGCCTGATACTCTCTTCTAATTGCATGCAAATGCATGCCGCGGCTGTGAAGCATTAGGGAAGGGTTAGGCCCGCGCAACCCATTTTACTGTATAGGCGCTTAATACAGCGCCTATACAGTAACCTGGGTGCGCTGGTACCTGTCATTTCAAATGTCATTTCAAATGACATTTGAAATGACAGGCACCAGGAAGTGTAAAAAACAAAAAACCAAAAATATGTAAAAACCTGAATGTTATAAAAAAAAATAAAAATTTTTAAATACCTGTCACTTTCCGAATCGTGCGGTCATCCAGGCAGCGGCGGGAGCCGGAGGGCCGCGTGGGTCCAGGCGGCCGGCAGCGGGAGCCGGGTGTTCGATCGAGGCTGCGGGCGGGTGGGCGCGTGTTCGATCGAGGCTGCGGGCGGGTGGGCGCCTGTTCATCCAGGCGGCGGGGGCGGGTGGGCGCGCGTTGGTTTTAGGAGGGCGGCGGCAGCGGCGGCGGGATCCGGGGGGCGGGTGGGCGCGTGTTCAATCTAGGCCGCGGGCCGGGTCGCACAGGCGTGCATTCATCCAGGCGGAGGAGCCGGCGGCGAAAGCGGCCTCCGGCAGCCCCCACCGGCAGTGAATGAATGCGCGCCTGTGCGACCCGTGCGATTCGGCGCTCAAGGCGTGACGTCACGGCATGTGACTGCCTTGAGCACCGAATCGCACGGGTCGCACAGGCGCGCATTCATTCACTGCCGGTGGGGGCTGCCGGAGGCCGCTTTCGCCCCCGGCTCCCTCCGCCTGAATGAATGCACGCCTGTGCGACACGGCCCGCGGCCTAGATTGAACACGCGCCCCCCCCCCCCCCCGGATCCCGCCGCCCGCCTGAAACCAACGCGCGCCCACCCGCCCCCGCCACCTGGATGAACAGGCACCCACCCGCCCGCGGCCTCGATTGAACACGCGCCCACCCACCCCCCGGATCCCACAGCCCGCCTGAAACCAACGCGCGCCCACCCGCCCCCCGCCGCCTGGATGAACAGGCGCCCACCCGCCCGAGGCCTCGATTGAACACGCGCCCACCCGCCCCCCAGATCCCGCCGCCGCTGCCGCCGCCCGCCTGAAACCAACGCGCGCCCACCCGCCCCCGCCGCCTGGATGAACAGGTGCCCACCCGCCCGTGGCCTCGATCGAACACCCGGCTCCCGCCGCCGGCCGCCTGGACCCACTCGGCCCTCCGGCTCCCGCAGCTGCCTGGATGACCACACGATTTAAAATTTTTTTTTTTTTTTCTGACAGGTTTTTATGTGTCCCACAGCATTACATTTTCTCGATCATCTCTGTATCGCTTTTTTTTTTAATTGTTTTTTATTGTGTTTGAGTATCTTAAGTGGTGTCGATGGATTTGTTACAAGACTCACAGTCCTAACACCTACTAGGGGGAGGCGGTAAACTAACATGTTAAGGCCGCGGCAAAACAGCGGGTTACTAAGGAGATAATATCAGCGCCCGTTACAGTATCGGAGGGGAATAGCTAATTCCTTCATTATACAGCTAATTCGTTCATTTACACATCATATACATGCTGCGTGCGGAAAGGGTTATGTGTCTATTTTAAGAAGCGCTACGGACGCGTGAAACTGGAGACTGTATCGCTGGATCGCCTTACTCGTCTGTATTGTGCGCTCCCAGCACGTTACAGACGGGAAATCTTCAACCGCACGTTACTGTATCGACCTGTCAGTCACAAAATGCTCTAAGAAACCAACGTGTGTGTGTGTGTGTGTGTGTGTGTGTGTGTGTGTAATTGAAAAGGGAGATAAGTTCTAGCAATTTGGTAAAGCACTATCACCCATCGCCTTATCGGCTGATCCCTTGGCATAGATAGGCACAATGGATTTTACAAGGTTTCTGCGAAGGACTCCCCATTTCATTCCAGGGTCAGTTGGATGGGACAACTACCCCCAGTGCTCCATCAGCTGTTCGACATGCTTCCATCATACAAGTGAAATTGGACATGGAGTTGGCACTGGGACACATTAAAGGTCCATTTTCACATCAGCCTTTTCAGAAAATGTATCTTTCACTGCTGGCAGTGATTCCCAAGAAGAAGGGAAAGTTCTGTCTCATCCAGAACCTCTCCTACCCTCCAGGCTCATCTGTGAACGATCAACTCCCCCCCCCCCCCCCTTCACCAGAAGAGTGCTCAGTCCAATATGCTTTCTTTGACTTAGCGATTGCAATGCTCAGGAAGTGCAGTGTGGGTGCATTAATGGTCAAGTTGGATATAGAATCTGCATTCAGGCTACTGCCGGTTCATCTGAAGAGCTTCCGTTTGTTGGGCTTTTGTTTCAGAAACCAATACCACTTTGATAAATGTATGCCAGTGTCATGTGCCTACTTGGAACTCTTTAGCTCTTTCTTTCATTGGGTGACATTGCAGCGGACAGAGTCAAGCAATGTCATCCATTACCTAGATGATTTTTATTCATTGGGCCGAAGGAATCAGACACTTGCGCACACCTATTACAGGAATTCCAATCTGTGGCTGACGACCTCGGTGTTCCCCTCTCCCACAACAAAACCAAAGGTCCTTCAACCGTTATTTCTTTTCTTGGCATAGAGCTGGATTCGATCGACATGGAGTCTAGGCCCCCAGATGATAACTTGGAAAACCTACATGCAATGTTGCAGCAGGCATCGACAACAAAGAAACGCATGCTGCGAGTGATCTAAGCCATCTTGGGTACACTGAACTTCGCCTGTCTAGTAATTCCCATGGGGCGAGTTTTCTTGACGTTGGCTGCTGTCACAGTCTGTATTAGTAAGCTGCACCACTTCATGAAAGTGTTGAAGGCAATGTGAGTGGATATCGCCATATGAGGATTTTTTTGCAGGAATTTAACTGCATGTCCCTATGGCAGGGACCCCCACTCTCTAGCAGAGAATTGGACATACACTTTGATGCCTCAGGAGGTTGGGGCTTTGGGGTATTTTGTCAAGGGGCTTGGTGCACCAAGCCTTGGCCGGCAGAGTAGGCCGACGATGGCTTGATGAGGAACATCACATTTCTGGAATTATTCCCAATATGGGTAGCCCTTGTATTATGGGGCAACAGATTGAAGAACAAGCATATAATTTTTTGGCAGTACAGGTTTTGAATAGGCAATCGAGTAAATACCCCAAGGTGTTAGACTTGCTAAGGAAGGTGGTCCTAGCGGGTCTGCACATCAATACAACAGTGAGGGTAAGGCACATTCCGGGGGTTTGTAATGGTATTGCTGATTCCTTATCTCAAGTTAAGTTGGATTTGTTTTGCAAACAGGTACCCACAGTGGATGAACAGGGAACGCCAATACCAGAGCAACTGTGGAGGATTGGTCTTCAACCACCAGGGACCTAGAACGGGGATCCTTGGCCGCAGCCACATGGTCCGCATACTGTCAAAGTTACGGCCACATGACAAGATTCCTAATGCAACATGGGTGGAGGCAGGGACCAGTCCTGGAGGACCTGATGGTAAAGTATATCTCTACAGCCAAGGAAATGGAGGTTTCCAGAGGCTCCCATGGTCAAACACTTGGTAGGTCTGGCTGCCTTCTTGAAAGCTTGCAGATGGGGAGACCCCTACCAGGTTCTTTCTGCTGAAGAGGAAATTGGCTGGTTGGTCGAGAAAGGTGGGGACAACCACCGATATATGACTTCCAATAACACACGACTTGTTGGGGACTCTATGGGTAGACTTGGCATCCTCCAACTTTGAAATTGACCTGTTCTGCCTCATTTTCTTGCTGGCCTTTTTTGGAGCTTTACGAGTGAGCGAGCTGGTCACATCTACAAGGATGATCTGGGCACCGGTGGCATACTATTGTGGAACATGTCATGTACACCTCTAGCACTCCGTATCAAGATACACAGGTCAAAAACTGACCAGATGGGAAAGGGGGCAATCCTGTCTTTGAAGCAGATCGAGGCATTCAGCACTTGTCCGGTCCGCAACATGGAGAAGTATCTAGCGGTTTGACCCTGCAGGGATGTACACTTGTTGGTATATGCTGACCAGGTCCCATCAACCAGATATTAATTCTCCGCTGTGCTCAGAATGGCAGTAACAAGAATGGGGCTGGATGCCAGGAAATTCACCACACACTCCTTTAAGATTGGAGCAGCCCTAAGTGCCACGCAAGTAGGACTTCGGACCGACGTGATACAGTGAATAGGAAGACGGAGATCATCAGCAGTTAATTCATATGTCAGGATGGACCAGGTGAGCACTTCTACTCATGATTCTTAATTGTATTTTGCAGATCCACCTGGGCTCAATGGACAGCTTGGATTAATGGACTGGGATTGGGCCACTAGGAGAGCACGTGATCTCCCATACGGACTGCACTTGGGATTGCCACCTCGTGTGCTGGTTGTCACATGGATATGGAAGCTGGGTTTGTGTTGGGACCAGTTGTTGCCCCTTCTTCTGCGCTTGAGGGATTCGAGGGCAGCTCCAGATGCCATCATAATTCATTTGGGGGGCAACAACCTTGGTGAATTATTAAGCAAGCATCAGATTGAGGATCAAGAATGACTTGGCTGAGCTATCCGGTTGGTTCCTACATACTTATTTCTTGTGGTCAGATATTATTCTTCGTCCAAAGCTGAACAATTCCAGACTGTGAAGGAGGGAATGCAAGAAAGTTAACCTTCAGATCAGCATATGGACCTGTAAGTTGAGCGGATAAGACATGAATGGGCGAATGACCAATGTCAAGGTTTGTTTAGGCTAGACAGTGTCCATCTGTCAGACATTGGCTATGATATATTCAACAATGCCCTGCAGGAGGTTTTGGAAGGATGGTTGTTGGGGAGTATTGTTGGCCGCAGCTAGATGTTGGTGGGGGCACGAGGCAAGGGCATGCTGTACCTCATGCCTATGGCGGTTACCCGGGCCGGTAGGGGCATTTTGGATGTGGTGCAGGCAGGCATCACGGTCCGGGTCAGCAGTCGACTGATGCCTTGGGCTGCGCAGGGCAGGGGTGTTTGTACGCTGAAGGTTGGGGGCCCCCTTGCTTGGGGACAAGATGGGGGGCCTGGGTTTGATTCTGCCTTGCTCAGGTACTACGGCGGGCAGGGGAGGTGATGGTATAGCCCAGTCTTTGAAAACTGCCCTACTGGCTCGGGTGCCAGTTTGTCTAGGGGTCTATATATATTGTTAAAACTATGGCCTTTTTATCCAATATCTCTGTTTGTGGTTATTCCATTGTATTAAAGAATGTATGTAGGTATGAATAAGGGTCAATTAGAGGTGATGGGTGGGAGGGACGTAGACTGGATGACACTACAGTCTCAGCTGCTAGAGTTAATATGTGGGCCCCGTGCCCACCATATAACCATGCGCCGCGTGTGGCAGCCGGTTGCACCCAGCTGGTGGGACTCAAACGGTGCAGCTTCCCTCCCCCTCCTTCCTCGGTCTGGGTCGATGCGATGGTGACTTGAGTGGGTGAGGGGAAGGGGGACGGAGCTGATAATGTCATGGCCCATTAAAAGGGCCGCGACCGAGGCATACCCGGCCTCATTGTTCCTGGCCAGCTTCCCCATTCATCCACCCACCCCATTTCCCTTATTAAACAGGAATTTCTGGTCAATTAATGTTAGAGGTTTTAGCTTAGGTAATGGTATAGTTATAAGAACATTTGGTCAATCTGTATTTGACGGCTTGTATATGTGATAGCACCCAATGTTGCCTAGCAGGGCATGTTTATGGTTGTAATACGCAAATAAAGCAGATAACAGCACGTATTAGGTAGTTACACAATGAGAAATGTGCAATAGTAGGGTTAATATTGCAGCAGAAGGGGGGAGGCAGTTACCTGGGCTGGTAGGAGTATTTTGGTGCAGGCGGATATCGCAGTCCGGGTCAGGAGTTGACTGGTGCCTTGGGCGGTGCAGGGCCAGGGGTGTTTTTATGCCAAAGGTCGGGGGCCCGGATTCGATGCTGCCTTGCTCGGTTATTATGGCAGGCAGTGGAGGTGATGGTGTAGCCCATCTTTGGGAACTGCCAAACCGGCTCGGGTACCAGTTTGTCTAGGAGTCTGTATATATTATTAATAAAACTGTGGCCTTTTTATCCAGTATTTGTGTTTATTCCATTGTATTAAAGAATGTATGTAGGTGTGGATAAGGGTCAATTAGAGGTGATGGGTTGAAGGAAATTGGGGTGGGAGGGACATAGACGGGACGACACTACAGTCACAGCTGCTAGAGTTACTGAGAGAGAAAATCAGATTTATTTTTTGCGCGTATAACTTGGAGTAGCTGGTGAAATCACACTTGATCATTTTTTGTTATTTACAGTACTTATAGTCTGCCATTTTACCAAAATATGTTCATGATTAGTTTTCCTTACTCCCTTTACACAATCTGCTCCTGATGTGGTGGTATACATTAAAGAAAAAATAAGTAGCTACTTGATATTTTTTTGTCTGGTGCATCTGGCTGAGAGTTGGATTTTATTACTGGGACTGCATGCATGGCTTGCATTTTAGTTTGTTTGAGGGATCACCTGAATGTAAGAAAAATTTTCAGTCAAACTCAAGACGGGTAGAATTTAGCAAAAAAAACTAAAAACACCTGAACAGATGCACCTCAATATATGGAGAAACAGCTACAAACACTGCCAGCCTGATGCACGTTTTCTGGATTAGCTTCTTTGTGAGATAACTGCTTCTAGGTAGTTCCTGTACTCTAAGTTAAAGGTCAGAACAAAGAGTCTTTATTGACCTTTTTTTTTTTTTATTGCCCGAATTCAAAAAATAGGTGGAAACTGTACATTCAGTAAAGGTCCATTTTGTACTGACGCTTAGCAGCCTGTTGCTTAGTATCATGTTGGTTTTATTTTCCCCAGTATACTCTGAGTTTTATATTGTAACTGTAAAACCATTTTGGTGCATGGCTTTCCAAGACTGTAGGTGGGAGAGAGCCTGTTAATCAAGTGAGCAGCACAGGGCTCCTTTTGTTTCAGTGAAAGAGTACAATATGAAAATTAATAACTATGTCTTAAAAGGTGCTACATTTATCTTAGGCCAGGCCTGCTCCTTTAAATTGTCATCTTGCTCTTTTGGTGTCTGCTGTGATATGTTTGTCAGGTGTGTTTCCCAGAAGAATCCCTCGGGACATCTTTTACAGCATTCACCTCTCAGGGTTCATATTGGAAAAATCTCTTATACGGCTAGGATTCCGTTTCTTTATTTGTTTTGCTGTGGTGTTTTCTTCTTTCTCCTTATCTGCGAAGATTTTTCTTGGTTAAAAATTCCATCTTTTCATCAGTGGATGAGAGCATGTTTGGTTTGGTATTGTGCATGTTTTCTCAACATCAAGCAAGCGTGCTATGGTGAAGAAGCACGAATGTAGAGGCGCACTGACAACCAGGAAGCGGAGCTACAGGGGAGGAATTTGGAGAATCAGGTCCCCCTGGATTTCTCACAGATTTGTAAGAAGTAATGAAGAAGTGGGCAGCTTATTATAGAGTACTTCTTGCGAATTGACTTGCAGAATGGGGTTTAAAAAAGCCCCCCAAATCAAAAAGGATTAGAGGTCCAAGAATGCTGTTTTGGCAGGCTGCTGCCAGTTTCTAAACCTTTCGTTCTTGAACTAATCATGAGAAAGATTTCTTACCTTGATGCCATCAAAACCTAATGATGGCCTTCTTCTGAAGATTTACATTTTTCATTGGGTTCAAGGATATATATATATATATATATATAATATCTTAGCTATAAAGTATCTGTTGTGAACTGCAGGAGTTTTTTGTAAATGGATTTAATGAAGCACAGCAAAGGAGAAACATGCTGTGCAGTGCCAGCTGCAGACTGCTGCAGGAGTCCATCCACCAGATTATCTTGGCTCTGAGCTTAACAGGTTTCAGCAGTGCCCTTTTTGCAAGGCCTTGGGGGTTTTAATCTCTTGTCTCCAGGGTATCTTATTAGCTTGTAGTCCATTTGTAGACATCTTATTATAAGTTACAAAGTAAAAGAGAATGCCTAAGGGGGGATGGATCATGTCCTTCTCTTTGTCTGTGACTTTTTCAGCTCCTACACCAGGGACGGTGCTGTCACCCGCTGCATGCCATGTCAAGTCTTAACTACTGTCCCTGCTCATTATGATTGATCAGGGGTGCCTTATGCACTGTACCAAAATACAGTAGAAACACAGGCCACATGGTCTTTTTTGTGCCATTGTGTTTCTATCTAGTCTGCTCGTCTATACTGACTATTTAGTTTTACACTCCCTATTGCTCCCTGTGCGAACCAAGAGATCTGCGTGAGAAAGCTGCATAATGGGTAGTGGAGAACATAGAACATAGCAAGGAAGAGCCATGCCGTGTGAGAGAGAGGAGGAAGAGAAGCAGTGATCATAGTTAGGAACGGGCAATGAGAAGAGAAGAGAGGTTCAGGGTCAATGGAGCAGAGAGCTTCAGACCACAAGAGTTCATATGGAGAGCTGCAGGACCAAACAGCAAGGGAGCTGCATCGGAAGAGAAGGAGAAACTACACAGTATGGGAGTTGCATTGGGCCAGAAGAAAAAAGGTGCTTGGTAGTTGGCTGAGCCTGGACTAGGAGAGAAGAGAGGTTTGTGGACAGCAGATGGAAAGGAGAGCTCATCTGGGAAAACTGGGTCTTGCACACAGCCACCAACATGACGGAGACCAAGGGAATGAGTTTTCAGACAGACGCAGTGCAGCAACAGACAGCAAAGAACCGTTGTGACTGTTGTTGCCAGGGATCATCAAGAAAGAGGATGAGAGATGGTGAATAAACTTGGAAGGCAGGGCAGTGTAGAAAGGGACAGACAGGTGGGTACTGCCTTGCCTATTCAATCAGGGAATCAACATGTATTCTTTTCAGACAAGACAGAGATGGCAAATACCAGGACTTAAAAGCAGATTTCAATATACATTCAAGAGGTTTAGAAAATAGGCACTCATAGCGCCTAACCTGTTTACACACTTTACTATCTATTGTTCATTTCCAAGTAATACTCATGTAATGGAATAAAAGTGACAATCAAAACAGACTTTGCTGTTCTGTTTAAAAGCAGGAAACAAAAACGGACAATAGACCGCCACTCCTGCACCTGTGCACACTCAGCGGGGAGTATACCTTTATGCTTGTTTTAAATTGGAGAAGCATCAATGTAGGAGTTTAAAACAAGGACCGATGAGACCCATGATATACGTTACCCTCGGGGGCTTTCTTTACTATAGCAAGAGGCATCATACCTTTTAATCCTTAATAGCTGTTATGAGGGTGAAAACTCTGCCCTGCACGTGAGCGTGACACCGTAACCATCTTTGGCTCACCCGAGGACAGATTCAGTCTGGACTCTGGCTATATCCTTTTGCAGTTTTTATTAATTATGATAAATTTTCTTTTAACAAAACGCAAGCCTGCTTCCCTCAGCAGTGCTGGAAACAGAAATGCAGCAGTGTACTCACAAAAGTCCTTTAGCAAAGTCTTGTCTGGTGCCTCCCTTGTCTTAAGGTGGACCAGACTAAATGCCTGGTCCTGGACTTTTAAGAAGGCTTTAGCACACACTCCTTTACAGTGAGTGTGCTTTGTTGGGGAGAATGGTAGGGGCAGCTGGTGACCATCAGTCATGATCTATTGACATGAATGGAACAGTTTTTGGAACATAAAAAAACCCCCATATACGGTATACATTTTTAACCCTAACCATGAGGGGTTGCATGCAGATAAATCAAACAAATGTGCCTTGCTGATACTCTGAAACCTCAAAGCTACCAAGTAGTTTGGGGCAGGTTACAAAATGCACAAAGTATAAAATCAACAAACAAGACAGACACAATAAAACAACTTATATAGACTAACAAATTACGGCCTGAGCAACTGTTCCATGCATCTGATAAATTATTGGACCTAAAACTTCTCTGAAGAAATGTTTAAGGGCCTTTTCAAATGTTCTAATTTACCCAATGCTATGAATATTTGCTGGTAAAGAGTTCAATAAATTAGGGCCAGCGATTGAGAGTGCTCTCTCGCGAGTTTCATCTAAATGTGCTTTGCGAAGTAAAGGAAATATGAATCGTCGATTATATACTCTTTCGGATAATAAAAGGACTAGGGGGCACTCCATGAAGTTAGCAAGTAGCACATTTAAAACTAATCAGAGAAAATTCCTTTTCCCTCAACGCACAATAAAGCTCTGGAATTTGTTGCCAGAGGATGTGGTTAGTGCAGTTAGTGTACCTGGGTTCAAAAAAGGTTTGAATAAGTTCATGGAGGAGAAGTCCATTAACTGCTATTAATCAAGTTGACTTAGGTAATAGCCACTGCTATTACTGGCATCAGTAGCATGGGATCTACTTAGTGTTTGGGTTCTTGCCAGGTACTTGTAGCCTTAATTGGCCACTGTTGGAAACAGGATGCTGGGCTTGATGGACCCTTGATCTGACCCAGTATGGCATGCTCTTATGAATCTCCAGAAGGTTTTGACTTGCAGAGCGTAAAGATCTCAACAGAGCATAAATGCGCAGTGTTTAATTTATCCAGTGGTATTTGATTGTAAATTAAATGCTATTACGGCTATCTTAAAAAGCACATATCAATAAATCGGCAGCCAGTGTAGAGTGTGGCGAGTAGGAGAGGGATGGTCTCTGAGTGGTGTGCTAGATAAATGTGCTGCTGAATTTTGAACCAGCTGAAGTGGTCGCAACGTTCTGTTAAAAGGAGCAATATAAACAGTTTTCAGTAATTAAGGGAGTGTAGCACGAGAATACAAAACTATACAAAAGCTTTACATTATTTGCTTCTTCCTTTTCCTTTGCTGTTTCAGTTCTCTTTTCCTTCTTTGCATTTCTCTTATAACAGTTCATCTTTTCACTCATTTTTCTCCCTTCTTTCCTTCATTCTCTTTCTTCCTTAACTCCACAAGTCTCTTGAATTTTGCTGCTGATGCTGGCATTGTCAGGCTTTAAATTTTCATTTAATGTGAATCTTCAGATCCTCAAAAAATGTTTTTAGAAATTTAACAGAATGCTTTCCCTGGTTTCTCCTTTCTCTCTTCCTCCTGTTTTACTCTTCCCTCAACTTTTCTAGTTTCTCTTCTTTCCCTTCCTTCTACCTCTTCCCATGCCTTCCCCTTCCTCTACTGCTGCCTTTACTGCCTCCCTCCCATTCTGCCTCTTTGTTCTTCCTTCTTTGAGGGAGCATCATCAGCTCTCTCCCCTAATCCCATGGCCCCCTCTACTTTCTGTGCTTCTCTTCTTCTGTGCTCTCCTCTTTCCTTCTGCATTCTCCTACCCTCCTGTTCTCTCTCTCTCTCTCTTTTTCTCTCTCTGTCCTTTCATTTCTGTCAGTTTTCTCCTCTCAGTGCAACTGGTATGTGGGACAAGAAGAGGAAAAGAATCCTGCACTGCACTGAAGGACCACTGTCCTCATTTCTGGCTAGGGGGACAGAGGATCTCCCGGACTCCGCGTTATTGAATAGCCCCAGATATTGTTGTAGAAGCTGGGGGAAGAAGGGTGGATTTCTCTCAGGTTAAGTGGCGTAGGAAAGAGGCATATGACATTTCCTGGAGCAGGAGAGAGAAGAAAGGAGGATCCCTGTGCTGGGAGATTTAACATTGCTCCTGCAGTGGCAATGGCACGCAGCCCATGTGCAAAACCAACTTAGTGTAGAGGAGTTGGAAGGTGTGGGGATTTGCTTGTGCACAAACTAGGGAACCAGGTAGGTAGGTCAGTCCTTTTTATTTATTTATTTTTTAAACTTCCTTCATGAAATTGATGTGTTCTTACAATTTCACTTTTCTTCTAGCAGTCAGGGCTAAAGTAGTAGACTAGAATGATTAGAAGCATGAACTGTGCAATGCCATGGTATGTTGGACCAGGGCTGCTGTTACAATGCAACTTTAATGTGACTGTGATACCATCACGTTGTCCTAAGTGATAAGTTTTCAGTTTATGCATGCTGCTGCTTTAATCAAACATGGCTGGCTCATACTTTTTGTCTCTGTAAAATTTGCAGGTCCCTTTAAGGTTGAAGGTCTCAAGGCCTGAGATTTACTTCCCTTAGCATAGCACTGGCCATAGATGAATTCATACTGATATGATTCTGAATTGAGTTTCTTGCCTATACGTATTGCCAGAGGGAGTGAAAACCCACAAGATGAGGAAATGGTGACCATTTCACAGTAAATGCTTTTAGTCTGCTTTCATTATTCCCTTGCATCTGTTGACTTTACCTAGGTGGGTTTGTTTTAATAATTGATGACTGACTAAGAAAGAAAAAAAAAAGCTTTCTCCAGCACACTGTGTGACACCGGGTCCATGAATTTAATGGCCTTGTTCCCAGTCTTGTAATGAGTGCATACAACAGTCCATTCGAGGAGCAATTTTAACTAAAGCCTCTCACCTTCCTGCCAATAGATTTGTATGCATATAAGTGGTGTGCAGAGCTATGTGAATACAATATATTTGTAAGGCTGGGTATCGTTCCTTTGTTTTGTTTTCTTGCTAATGCGCTCAGAATGTATTAAATAAGTGCAATTAAGATGTTCTTTTTAAGCTCTAGCCATTTATTCTTTGAGGTCATGGGCAAAGCTTACAATTGCATGGTCTTGCTGGTGAGATTTCTGCCTGGTTACAAGGCTGATGTAAAAAACCGAGTGTTAAAACTGTGCACGCAAGCTAATTTTTAAAAAACTTCCCAGCACATTAAACTGATATGCTCATGCATCAGGAGTTAAAAAATAAAGTGCACAAACCAGAAAATGTGCACAAAGGAAACGCTTAGTCCACAGCAAAACATATGATTTATGGCATAAACCACAATTTATGCACAGAAAACATGGTTTATGTGCATAAATTTGCATTTTCCATGTATAGAAACTTAGAAAATGACGGCAGAAAAGGACCGAATGGTCCATCCAGTCTGCCCAGCAAGCTTTATGGTTGTATGTGCTGTGCCATACAGGTCACCCCTATACTTAGTTTCCCAAACCGTCAAGGTCAGGGCCCTTGTTGGTTGGTATCTGAGTCCAATTCCTAGTTACCTCTTGCTGTTGAACCAGAGAACAATGTTGGAGTTGCATGAAAAGTATCAGGCTTGTTGGTTAAGGGTAGTAACAGCCACATCAACAAGTTACCCCCATGCTTATTTGTTTTCCTGGACCGTAAAATTCAATATCCTTGTTGGTTGCTGTCTGAATCTAATTCACCTTTTCCTCTTTTTGACCTGCTGTTAAAGCACAGAGTAATAATGGAGTTGCATCAAAAGTATGAAGGCTTATCGGTTAAGGGTAGTAACCGTCACAGCAGCAAATTACCCCCATACACTCTTTTCATCATTTCCATCCTCTGTAATCCACGCCACCACCTTTGTGCTCATTCCCAAGCTTCTCATTTTATTCATGAGTCTTCTATGTGGGACTGTATCAAAAGCTTTGGTGAAACCAATGTAGATCACATCGAGCACTCTTCCTCGATCCAATTCTTTAGACTCCCAATCAAAAAAATCAATCAGATTTGTCTGACAGGACCTTCCCCTGGACCTCAGGTCCAGCAATCTTCCTGACTGTAGATAGTTCACTATCCTTTCCTTCAGCAGAGTCTCCACTAATTTTCCTTCCACTGAGATGAGGCTAACCAGCTTGTAGTTTCCAGCCTCCTCTTCTCCCCCCTTGTGAAGCGGGACCACCACCACTCTTCTCAAATCACTGCACCACTCCCATTTCCAGGGATCTATTGAACGGGTTGTGCAGCGGACCCGCCAGCACATAAGAAGATGTCATACTGGGTCAGACTAAGAGTCCATCAAGCCCAGCATCCTGTTTCCAGCAGTGGCCAATCTCTGAGCTCCCTCAGTATCCCGGGATGAACCTCATCATGCCCCATGGCTTTGACCACTTTCAGTTTTCCTAGCTCTTCCCATACATTCTCTTCTGTAAATGGAGTTTCGTTTACCCACCCCCATCCACAGTCTTGTTAACTAGCGATAGTCCTTCTCCAGGGTCGTCTTTTTTGTGAATACTGAACTGAAATATTTGTTTAATATTTCCGCCATTTCCTCGTCTCTCTCCACACATTGATCCTTGTCACCTTTCAATTTCACTATACACTTCAGACTTTTCTCCTTTCTCCGATGTATCTGAAAAATGTTTTGTCATCTCACTTTACCTCTTTGGCAAGCCTTTCTTCCGCCTGACTTTTTGCTTTCTTGATTACTTTCTTTCTCTCTCTGTTTCACCAGATATTCTTCTCTGTATTCCTCTTTTTGGGATCCTTTATATTTCTTGAATGCTGTTCTTTTTGCTTTTATTTTTTCAGCCACTTCCTTTGAGAACCAGATCAGTTTATTTCTCTTACTTTTGTTTACTTTTCTAACATATAAGAAATTGCCGTGCTGGGACAGACCAAGGGTCCATCAAGCCCAGCATCCTGTTTCCATCAGAGGCCAAAAAACAAATATAGATTTGTTGCCTTTCTAATTGCTACTTTTAGTTTGATCCACTGTTGTTCCATCTCTCCCTTTTTCTCCCAGTCTTCTAATTCTACCTCCAGATACGTCCCCATTTAGACAAAGTCCGTATTTTTGAAATTCAAAACTCGGGTCTTCGTGTGAATTCTCTGTATCCTATTTGCAATGTCAAACCATATGTTTGATGACCACTGGTACTGAGGAGGGCACTACCTGGATATTAGAGATGACATCCCCGTTAATGAGCACTAGGTCAAGTATAACTCCCTCCCTCATGGGTTCTATTACCATTTGTTTGAACAGAGCCCCTTGCAGGGCCTCTATCTATCTACTTCTGGTAGATTCCGCAGAAGGGATTCTTCAGTCTACAGCCTGCAGATTAAAGTCACACAAAGATGGGCGCATGCACACACATGCTGAAATTTTTAAATCATGCATGCATGCAATTGCATGCGTATGTGTGCTCCTAATTTTAAGTCATTACTAGAGTAAACATATTTTGCGTATCTTCCTTAGGACTTTGTTGGCTTTAAAGTGCTCAGGTAAGTGGATTTTAAAACATGCTTACATGAAAGGTTTACAGTGAAACGAGGGAAGCATAAAACGAGAGCCTTACATCAAACAAGGTTACAGGAACTGGGATCAAATATAACATATAAATAATATTGTCTTCCTGATATATAGCAGGCAAAAACTAGGAAAGATAATAAAAGTAATGAGGGAAACTACTCCTCAGTGACCAGGAGCTAATGGACTGAGGTAACAGTGAGAAGCAGGACCTGTCTACGAGGTAGGGTCTGGTTTAGAGTTCGGAAAACTTGACCGAAAAACTTGATGGAAAAACATGACTGAAAACTTGACAGAAACAAGACCTGTCTGCGAGGTAAAGTCTGCTTAGAAGTTCAGAAAGCTTGACTGAGAAGGTATTCCTGTTATAATGGGAAAGGCAGATGGATCCTATGAATTTACTGAAAAGCTTGAGTGAATAGCCAGGTTTTGAGTCTTTTTTTAAAGGTGGTCAAAGATCTTTCTTGCCGGAGGTCTGGCGGGAGAGCATTCCAATGCGAAGGGCCAGCTGTGGAAAGAGCTCGTTTCAATAAAGAGGATTTGATAGGGGGGGCATAAAGAGTGTCTCTATAGGCAGATCTGATCGATCTGGCGGAATTGTGGTGACGAAAGGGGATATTTTGATCCGCAGGGGTGAGGTTGTGTATGGCTTTGTGTATAATCATTAGCACTTTATACTGGATACGGAATTTGATTGGAAGCCAGTGAAGGTTACGCAGGATGGGTGTAATATACTCTCTTTTTTGTTGGTCTTGGTTAAAATCCTCGCCGTAGCGTTCTGCAGCATCTGCAGGGGTTTGATGGTGTTGGCTGGTAGACTGAGCAGAAGCGAATTGCAGTAATCTATTTTAGAAAAAATGAAGAACAGAGCGGAAATCTTGAAAGTGTAGAAGGGGGTCTCAGTCGTTTTAGGACTTGTAGCTTGAAAAAACAGTCTTTTGTGGTGTTATTGACAAATTTTTTAAGGTTCAGTTGGTTGTCCATGATGACACTGAGGTTTCTCACATGGGCGGAGAAGAAAGGTTGAATGGTGGGCTGATTGTTGGGGGCTGTTTTGGTGTCGTCCATGGAGATGAGAAGTTCTGTCTTATTGGTGTTAAGGACGAAGTTGAGGCTTGTGAGAAGGTGGTTAATAGATTGAAGGCAGTTGTTCCAGAAACAGAGGGTTTTGTGGAGTGAGTCCTTAATCGGGATGAGTATTTGCACATCGTCAGCGTATATGTAGTGAGTTAATTTTAGATTTATTAGGAGCTGGCAGAGAGGGAGAAGGTAGATGTTGAAGAGAGTTGGGGCGAGAGAGGAACCTTGGGGGACTCCCATGGTTGAGCTAACAGGGTGGGATTCCTTGTTGTTGATTTTGACCTTGTAGAATCTGTTGCAGAGGAAAGACTTGAACCAATTTAGTGCGGTGCCCTTGATGCCGATGTCCGCTAGCCGATCCACGAGGATTGAGTGATTCACCGTGTCGAAAGCGGCTGATAAGTCAAGGAGAGCGAGAAGGCAGGGTTGTTTTTTCTCTAGACTCAGGAGCATAGTGTCTGAGAGGGACGTTAAGCGGGCTTCTGTACTTAGGCATTTACGGAAGCCGAACTGAGCTGGGGCAAGGATTTTGTTTTCGTTCGAGTAATCCGAAAGTTGTTTATTGACGATTTTTTCCAAGAGTTTGGAGAGGAATGGAAGGTTAGCTATAGGGCGGAAGTTGGCCGGATCTGCCGGTGAGAGGTTAGGTTTTTTCAGAAGAGGTTTGAGAATGGCGAGTTTAAGGGTGTCAGGCACTGAGCCTTGTGTTAGAGAACAATTAATGATTTCTGCGCTAGGCTTGGCGATGATTTTTGGGATGGAGATGAGAAGATTTGAAGGAATCGAGTCCGTTGGGTGGGATGAGGGTTTGATCTTCTTGAGTAGGGTTTCCACCTCTAAAGGGGAAGTGGTTTCGAACGTTTCGTGACTAGTGCTATGTTGTAAAGGGTTGGCATAAATGGGGGGAGGCTGACCATAGTTGGTGGTGGTTAGCAGTGATATTAGGTTGAGGTTTTTTTCTCAAAGTATGAGGCGAGCTCTGTGGCCTTGCAGGCTGCTTGGTCGTCTGGTATAGGTGGGGGCAATGGTTTGAGAGGGCCGAGACATATGAGAATAATGCTTTAGAGTCGAAGATGAAGTGGTGGATTTTCTGTGCGTAGAAGTCTCTCTTAGTTCTGAGGATAGAGATCCTGTAGCGGTGCATGAGGGATTTATACGCAGCTTGGTTCTCTCTGGAGAGGGATTTTTTCACCAAATGTGTTCTCCGCTTCTTAATTCTTGCTTGAGAGCTTTCAGTTCTGGGGTGTACCAGGTGTTCCTGTTGTCTGGGTTGGAGCGTAAGATTTTAGTAGTTAATAGGCATGTTAGATCTGCTACTTTTTTAGTGATCTTGAACCAGGAGGAGGTAGCTGTGTCTGCATCTGAAAGGTCAAGATGGTCTAATTCTTTGCAGGTCAATACAGTAAAGTGCGGCCGCAGTTACCGTGTTTCTAACCCGCCTTTTACTCACAATTTGGTCGCGTTAGCCCAACCCTCGATCCACTATCCCCTTTAACCCATTCTTACCGCCTCCTTAAATCAACAAGTAACCCTTTCCGCCCGCGGCATGTATATGAGATGTAAACGATCGGATTAGCTATTCCCCCCCCATTCAGTAACGTGCGCCCCAACTATCGCTTTTTTAACCTGCAGTTTAGCCGTGCGTTTAACCTGCTAACTTACCGCCTACCCTTACCCACGCGTTCATCGAGGGAGGTGGGAGCCGGCTGGCGAGCGTTCATCGAGGGAGGCGGGAGCCAGCGGCGAAAGTGGCCTCCAACAGCCCTCGCCGGCGGTGAATGAATGCACGCCTGTATACGCCTGTGCAATTTGGGCGCTCAAGGCGTGAAGTCACGACGTTTGGCGTCACACGTCATGACATCACGCCTTGAGCGCCCAAATTGCACAGGTGTATACAGGCGTGAATTCATTCGCCGCCGGCGGGGGCTGTTGGAGGCCGCTTTCGCCGCCAGTTCCCTCCAGCTCGATAAACGCGCGCCCGCCGGCTCCCACCTCCCTCGATGAATGCGCTCCCGCCAGTAATTTTACTTTTATTACTCTTTTTTTCACTTTTGTTTTAACTTTTGCCCTGCGCCTTACTTCGGGAGGGAGGGAGAGAGGACCATCCACTTCCTGGTACCTGTCATTTGAAATGACAGGTACCAGCGCACCCAGGATACTGTATAGGTGCTGTATAAAGCGCCTATGCAGTAAAATGGGTTGCGCGGGCCTAACACTTCACGGACGCTTCTTGGACGCGGCTTGCATTTGTAAGCTATTTAAATACAGTATCGAGCTGTAGGTGAGCCGGACTGTGCGTGCGGCAAACGCGGGTGCGCCCAGCAGTAACACAGCTCTTCCTACCGCTCCTTACTGTATCGGCCCGTTGGTTAGTTGGGAGGCTGAGGTTTACTAATTAGTCCACCAGTTTGCCCAGTTCATCTCAGGATAAACCTGACCTCTCAGGTTCTTCAGCCTGCACTCCCCCTCATCCCCCCAGTTGACCCAGATCCCTCACCCTGTTGTTTTAGGCTTTATCAGATTTTTTTTTGCAGTCTTTCACCTCAAGAGCAGAAGCAAATATGCATGGCTAACAGCCCGCCATGTGCTGTGGCCACTGATTTCAAATATGGATTTACACGTGTAGCCTTTGGGCCTGCCTCAAAATGCCCTGATACACCTCAACACCTCCCCTTTTTTAAAACTTGTGCCTGCGCATATATGAATGTAATTTGCAGATTTTAAAATACGTATTGCTCATGCGCGACCCAGATACTCGTATATACGGGCCTTTTAAAGCAAGTAACACTTTTAAAATTCACCCTAAAATGTTTTCTATGTAAAAAGCCAATTTGTCCTTCGCAACCTCTTCCAGGGTTAAACCCAACTCTCCCTACCTATGGCCCGTTGTTTGGGTTCAGGCTGTCTCCCTCTGTTATTGTTGTGCCCATTGGTACCCGCTCTGGTGCCTGGTTGTTACCAGGAGCAGCCTGTAGCATGGTATTCACCCATCTGGTGAATTATATCGTTCTATCTGTTCTACGGTTTTATGTAAAGCCCCTCTCTCTGTGGGGCAGTTTATCGTTTTATGTAAACCGGAATGATTTGTAGTTCTTACAAGAATTTCGGTATATAAAAATAAATAAATAAATCTGTGAGGACTACCATCCTGCTTGTCCTAGGAGAAAGCAGAGTTGTTTACCTGTAACAAATGTCTTCCTAGGACGGCAGGATGTTAGACCTCAGGAAACCTACTTGCCACCCTGCAGAGTTGTGTTCTCCTGCATTTTGTTGGGTTTTTTTCGCTCGTGAAATCTGTTTCGAGACTGAAGAGGGACCCCATGTGGACATGCGGATAGTGGCATGATGGGCATGCTCAGTGTGCCAATCAAAGTTCTAGAAACTTTGACAAAAGTTTTCCGTGCCAGGCTCCATCTGATGACGTCACCTATCTGTGAGGACTAACATCCTGCTGCCCTATGAAAATACCTGTTACAGTTAAGCAACTTTGCTTTCTAGTCATTAAAACAGCAGTGGATTGTGAAGAACCGCAGAAGAACTTTGTGAGTCTAGGAGACTGTGCATCTAAATGGTAGATGCAATTTCTTTTGGAAAAGTGTAAAATAATGTATGTAGGGAAAAATAATCCCAACTATAGATACACGATGCTGGGTTCTGTGTAAGGAGTCACTACCCAGGAAAAGACCTTGGAGTCTTTGTGAACAATACCTTAAAATCTTCGGCTCAGTGTGTGGCGGTGGTCAAAATGCAAATAGAATGTTAGAATTATTTTGAAAGGAATAGAGAACAAAGCTGAGAATTTCATAATGCCTTTGTATAAGTCCATGGTGCGACTGCACCTTGAGTATCATGTGCTGTTCTAGTTGCCCCATCCCAAAAAAGACATAGCAAACATAGAAAAGGTACAGAGAAGGGTGATGAAAATGATAAAGGGGATGGAGCGAGGCTAAACAGATTAGGGCTCTTTAGCTTGGAAAAGAGATGACTGTGAGAGCGGATATGATTGAGATTTATAAAATCATGAATGGGGTGGAACAGGTAAATAGGGAATGGTTATTTAACCTTTCAATCAGCACTAGGTCTAGGGGGACACTCCATGAAACTAGCAATCTGCAAATTTAAAAGAAATCGTAGAAAGTATTTTTTTCAGTCAGTGTATAATCAAGCTATGGAATCTGTTGCCAGAGGACTTGGTGACTGCAACAAACATAGTAGGGTTCAAAAGAGGATTGGACAAATTCCTAAAGGAAAAGTCCATAACTAATTATAAGTCAAGTAGACTTGGAAAATCCAGTGCTTATCACTGGGAGTGAGATTCAAGAATGGGATCAACTATTGGGGATCTGCCAGGTAATTGCGACCCACCCAGCATGGCACTTATGTTTTTATGCATATTGTATGCACATTTTTTGTGCGAAAATCTCCTTGCTGCATCGGCAGTAAATGTGTGCTCAACTGCTGGATAAACCATGCTCTCCAGCACATTTTATTACATCAGCTTCTACATTAGGTATACGTGCCTGATTGCTGGTTCTGTACAAGGTCTTATCACAGATTCTACTGTTGAGCCATTCTGTTCAGGCCCATAACCATGCTTCTCCAGTTTTCAGGACCAGTTTTACTTTTGAACAACGCAAGTCAGGGCAGCATATTGTGGGTGGTTGGTTTGTGAGCTGTTAGGTTTAACTTTGCCCTATTAAATTTTGTGCTGGTGTTTTTCTCTATCTGGACTGAGAATGCTGAAGCAGAAGCCTGTGACAAAAAAGTGAAGTGGATGGTTCCACACCACAATCAGACAAAACATCCATTAGTTTTATCATGTATGTACACAGGACTCAGTTTTTTTTCCTCTAAAGAATTTAGCCAATGCCTTGTGTATGATTAAACATTTTGTTAAATAAGACTCTCTGACATACAGTAGTTTTTCTGACAAAGCCTCACCCCCATACCCATAAAAATATAAAAGCCCAAAATCATATAGCCAGTCCAGATCATTTGAAAGTACCCAGCAGATCTTAATAGGAAGATCTATTCCTTGTTGCTCAATAGAGGTGGTGCTTCCCACACCTGCCTGGCTAATAATTGTTAAAGGATCTGTCCTCCAGAAACTTGTTCTAACTTTTTATAAACACAGCTATACTATTAACATTGACCACATCCTCCAGCAGTGAATTTTGCAGCGATGGTGTTCACTAAAGAAGACCTTGGAGGAGGACCATTGCTAGTTGACGAGTACAGATAGGAGTGAGGGTCGATACTACCCCATTTACGGAAGAGAATTTTTGGGTGGAACTGAAAATATGGACAAGGCCATGGGGCCTAATAAGATACATCCCAGGATACTAAGGGAGCTCAGAGAGGTGCTGACAGGATCTCTGAAGGACCTGTTCAATAGATCCTTGGAGATGGGAGTGGTGTTGCAAGATGGGAGAAGGACAGTTGTGATCCTGGAAGTAGCAGAGAGGAGTCTGGGAACTTACAGGCCAGTTAGCCTTATCTTGATAGTGGGGAAATTAATGGAGACTCTGCTGAAGGAAAGGATAGTAAACTATCTATAATCCAGTGAGTTGCAGACTCTGAGGCAACATGGATTTATCAGAGGAAGGTTGTGTCAAACAATTCTGATTTTTTTTTGATTGGGTGACTAGAGAACTAGATCAAGGACAAGCACTTGATGTGATTTATCTGGATTTCAGCAAAACTTTTGATACAGTTCCAAATAGGATGCTCATGAATAAAATGAGAAGCCTGGTTTACAAATCAGTCAACATACAGTGAGTAGTGGTAAATGGAATCTACTCTGAAGAGATAAGAGTGATGTATAGAGTGCCTCAAGGACTGGTTCTTTTCAATATTTTTATGAGTGATATTGTGGAGTAGTTAGATCGTAAAGTGGGTTTTTTTTGTGGATGACAAAATCTACAATAGTGTAGAAACACCTGAAAGAATAGAGAGATTAAAAAGTGATCTAAGAGAGCTTGAGGAGTGGGTGAAGGTTTGACAGTTATGATTCAATGGGTGAAGGTTTGACAGCTATGATTCTGCACCAAGAAGTGCAGAGTCATGTATTTGGGATGCAGTAATCCAAAGGAGCTGCATGTGATATTGGGGATGGCGAGGAGTGTAGGAAAGATTGATGTGCATGGACTGGGAGAAGGACCTCAGGATGATAGTGACTGATCTGATGGTAGTAAAGCAATATGACAAGGCTGGGATTAAGACCAGTGGAATGCTCGGTTTTAGAGAGAGATAGACATAGCCAGCAGAAAAAAGGAGAGGATAATGATCCTGTAGAGGTCATCAAGGCCTTATTTGTTCTGTTGTGTAGACTGTATGTAAAAAATGCTGAAGACAGGATGGAAGATTCCAGAGAAATGCAACCATAATGGTGTCGGCACTGAAAGACATATCATAAGATTGGGAGACTTAAATATGTATACCCTGGAGAAGAGGAATGATGGGGAAAATATGATAACATACTTTTAAATACCTGAAAGTTATTAATTATGCACAAGAATCAAACATTTTCTGATGGAAAAGAAGCTTTAGAGCTAGGGATCATGATATGAAACTAGGAGGGTAGACTCAAGAACAATTTTAGGAAATACTTCTTGGAACAGGTGGTGGAGGCATGGAATGCTCTCCTAGAAGAGGTGTGAAGACAAGAATGGTAATGGAATTCAAACGGGCATGGGATCATGAGTGGCTAGAGGATGGAAATGAAGAAACAAGGTAATCTCTGTTAACTTTAGATACACAGTATACCAATTAGTAAATGAGGTACAGGGGAAAATATAGCGACATGCAAAAAATATTTATTAATACTTTTTGATTGTCACTTTTTAGTTGATATTTTTACTTATTTTAAAAGAGAAATGTATCAGATCAATCGAGTTGCTAAAATTTAATCCACTGTCTCCTGCCCTCAATGGGCTTCAAACAGTATCAGTGTTAGACACTGATTCTTAAATCATTTGCCAAACTTCCCTTTATTATCATGAAAAGAAGTGTTAATGAAAATTTTTTTTACCCACAATTAACCATGTATCATTTTACCAAAAGTCTCTTAAAAAAAAAATAATGCTGAAAAACACTTGTCAGCACACTCTAAGATAAAACCTTAACATGACCCAACATGTTCCATGTTTTGGCATATCAAGATGCCTTCATCAGGGGTTTAGACAGGCACATCTATAAAAGACAAAAAATGAAATTAAACTCCCGAAGAAGAGATTCAATTTAAAAGCCAAAAATCAATTATATTGTTACCGCACACTCTGGTTTATTTTAACATACAAGATTCAAAGATGGCGAAATGCTCACTGAAATGCTTAATTCTTCCTGATTTTAAGCCCTGAATCCACCAAGCAAATGGTTGCTCAGACAAAAATCAAAAGACCAACTCACACCCAAGCTCCACACTTGTGCAATATGCAAACTGTGAAGGGACCAATTGCTGGGCACTTAGAATAAAAAGAAGACCTATCAATAAGTGGCTTTTCAATCCCTTATTCCTTCAAAATACTGAGCAATCTATCTCTTTTTTTTTATACTGTTGAGCCTAATGGCTTAAATATAGTGAATCCATCTCTGTTCTTTTTGCAGTAATCCTCGTTCAGAATTACCCACATGAGTTTGCTGTTCAGGTTTGTTCAATAACTGTAAAAGTGAGATCAGTAACGTTAGATATAACATTTGTGTATAAGGATAACCTGCACGGAGTGGCACCCTAACAACTTGGTGAGAAGACAGGATGAACCATTTTGGGGTTTTTTTTCTAACATTTATTGTGTGTTGACGTTGACTGAAGCAATACTTTTGTTTCAGTTTCAGGGGATGTCCCCTAATCTTAATACTGTTTGAAAGAATAAATAATCATTCCCAATTAATCATGCCCAATTAACTTGCTCCCATCCATCTCATGATCTCTCTGCCAGACTCTTAAGGTTTTGCTTGCCCAAACCTACATCTAGTTAGTATATATTTAATAATCCATGGTTGCTTACATGCTCTCCCTTTCCATCTGCAAGATGCAGGCAGTAGGGGTTATTAAGACTTTGGAGAGTCGTGATGCAAAATGCTATAACTATAATTACAATGTCCCTGGCAGGAAGATGGGCCTTTAGAAATGAACACTTCCTATAGAAATAACTTGGAGAGATTTCTTTTTTTAAAGATCAGTTCCATAAGTAACTTGTTGGCAATTATTGAACAAGTAGATGTCTATTGCTTTAATAATTGCCCACTCATCATGCTGTTGGGGAGATGGAAGCCAGAGAAGAGACTAGAGTGAAGAACAACCTTGTGAGGGGGAGCATTAGGGAGGTGAAGTGTTGGAACATAGAGAACTGTAGGATGAGATCCAGGTATAAAAGGACAAATAGAGTAAAGAAATGGTGATGCCAGGGAAAGATTGAGGTAGAGAAGAGAGAAATGTAGCAAATGAAATGTAAGGAGTAAGTGATGAAGACAGGAAGCGATAAGAAAAGTAAAATGAAAAGGAGACCCTTAAAAAAGAGTTGAGAAGATTGACAAGAGGAAACAGACTGGAACTAACACAGTTACAGTAACATAGTAATGATGGCAGAAAAAGACCAAAATGGTCCATCTAGTCTGCTCAGCAAGCTTCTCAAGGTAGTAACTGCCGCTCCGTTCAGGTTACCCCCATGTTTCTGTTAAGGGTAGTAACTGCTGCTCTGTACAGGTTACACCCAAACTTTATTTATTCCCATCCTCTAGCCTTTAGGGATCCACTGTGTTTATCCTATGCCCCTTTGAAATCCTTCACAGTTTGTCTTCACCACTTCCTCCGGAAAGGCATTCCAGGCATCCACCACCCTCTCCGTGAAGAAATATTTCCTTACATTGGTTCTAAGCCTTCCTCCCTGGAGTTTCAAATCGTGACCCCTAGCTCTGCTAAATTGTTTCCAATGGAAAAGGTTTGTTGACAACCATGGATCATTAAAACCTTTCAAGTATCTGAAGATCTGTATCATATCACTCCTGCTCCTCCTCTCCTCCAGGGTATACATATTCAGGTTCTTCAACCTCTCCTCATAAGTCATTCGTTGGAGACCATTCACCATTTTGGTCACCCTTCTCTGGACCGCCTCCATCCTGTCTCTGTCTCCTTTGAGATACGGTCTCCAAAATTGAACACAGTACTCCAGGTGAGGCCTCACCAAGGACCTGTACAAGGGTATTATCACTTCCCTTTTCTTACTAGATATTCTTACTAGATATTAGATGATGTAAAAATTATGGTGGGGAAAAAATACCCAGACAGAAGACAGAAAAAAAGCATTTTATTTTCAGTTTAATGATTAGAATATGTAATGCATGGCTCCTTGAGTAAACTGGATTCTCAGCAGGCTGAAATTGTTTTTATTAGATGATATAAAAATTATCCCACAATATTGTACATAAGCTTTTGAGACCATATAGTTCCCATTTCTGTGAATAATGTATCTGATGCAGCAGATCAGGCTTCCAGGGACATGGGGAATGGGCAGTGGTGGATCAGAGCTTTTAAGAGGAGGGAGTTTGCTAGAGAGGTAGTCCTGATATGGGGAAGAAAGGAGCTGCAGTTACTACCCTTTACAGAAGGCAGGAGGGACACGTGCACAGAGAAATAAACTTGCTGGGCAGACTAGATGGACCTCTTGGGTCTTTTTCTGATGTCGTTTACTATGTTACTATGTATGTTACTGTTACTAATTAGGGCCTGAGAAAGAATCAGTCAAAGAAAGAGGATAGTAATGGTAATTAAGCAACAAGAGCAGAAAACACAGGAGAACTTATTGGGGGCAAGGTGAAGAAGGAAAAAAAATGAAAGGCAGGGGAAAATCTGGTAATGAGAGGAAGATAGAGGGTAAGCATGGGAGAGGAGAAAAGTGTTCATTTAATTTTTAATTTTTTTCTCACTGAAGGGCCTCAAAATTATTTCTGATAAGGAAAGAGTTGGCCAATCTTCCCTCCTCCTCGCCCATTAACCTCTACCATCCCTTCCCTCCCTGCCTGGAAATAGCGATGGCAGTCAGTGTGGAACCCGTGAGCCAGCAAGCATTTGTAGCTCCTTCTCAAGCACAGGTTTCCTGCTCAGCTAAATGTGTGCAGGAGGGATGGCCACTGTGGGGCCTGTGACAACACCACTGACTCACAGGCCCTGTGGTCTGTGACTGTTGCTGCTTCCATCAGAGAGGACAGCATAGTAGTTATTCATGCAGGGTAGCAAAACAGCACTGGCCCTGCATGGAGATGTACATACAAGGCTATATATCATTTGGTTCCTGCACCATAAATGAAGCCCCTGTGGATGATGACTATAGTGCTGCCTGCTTTAAAACTGGCATAAATCTTTGGCAATGTTATGGATGACTGCGGTCACTTGTAGTCTGTGCAACCGCAGTAGAAATCTATTGCCAGCTTTGGTAAATCTGTGGATCCGGCATGGGTTTAGTGGACAGCACTATGGCATGGCATTAGCCCATCATAGTTGCATACAGTAATGTCAGAATGTGTTAACTGTGTGTTTATCCTTTGCCCCATTCTGTCACCTGTAAGTAAGGAGATTTCATCCTGCTTTCCAGTTCAGCAGAAATTTTGGCTTTTCTTTAGATCCACCTGGGAAATCTGTTGCATTTCTTTCAAGCAGATATGCCAAATATCTGAAGCAGATCTGCTCTGGATTTTCTTGCAGCTGCTTCAGGATTTTCTACAGGTTACATCTGCATAAATATCTGCTTCAGAAGTTCCTTAAAAAAATAATAAATGTAATCCCCCTTTATGTAACATATTGGGACATATAAAATGATATGTCTGATGCTTGTTTGTGAGCTGGGCACCAGTCTTTGTAGGTTTAATAGCAAAATTGGTCAAGTAGATGGTGTACAATTCTTCATGGACCTTACGTTCTCAGGCAAAAAAATCTTTTAAAAGTCCCCTTTGCCAAGAGCTCTAGGCTGATGGTAACAAGGAATCGGGCCTTCTGCATCAAAGGCCCTGATCTATGAATTGCTTTGCTCGATTATTTTTTACAGACTTCAGATGACATTTTATTTTTCGAAACCACTTAAAGGCTTTTTTGTTTCAATAACCTTCGGAAGTCCTCCTCCCTAAATCGGTGAGAGGATGAACTTATGTCAATATGGAAACCATATGTTATGGTTTTAATTTAAAACTGTTTATTAAGAAACAACCGTAAAACAATATGTAGTGTATGGTGACACGCACGTCACACACAATATAAATAAAACATTTTTCAGTATTTTCCCCCGAAGCCAAGGGAAGGAGTATAGCATATACAGAATGCTAAATCTCCCTCACCCTCCCATACCCCTCCTTATCTAGACAAGTGAAACAAAACACTGAAGATGAAAAGCTGATGTGTGTAGAGTGAAAATCATAGGATAATTAGAATAAGAATAGAGAGAATGCATCAATTCACAAAACCCTGTGTCCAAAAGTGGCGACATATCAAAGAATATTACAATTGCAAGTCCTTCAATACCGAACTACAAATAATAGCAGGTAATACCTGAAGATATGCAGTCGATACCTCCAGAAATTACTTCCTGCGCTTAAATCGACTGACTTGTAGCCATTTTTTCCATTAACATTAAAGTATGGAAAGCATTCCTCCATACCCAAACATTTGGAGCCTTATCAGATTTCCACATTATGAGAAAGCTCTTTTTCCCAATGAGACAAGTCTTATGTACAAGAATCCTGTTACCTTTACCTTGAATTTGAAATGAAGCAGGGTTATCAAAAAGAACCTCTTCCAGGTGGAAAACAATATTTTGTCCAAGGATTAATTAAAAGAAATCTGTAATTCCATCCCAGAAATTTTTAATAACCTTACAGATGAAAAAAAACATGGCCGTGTCCCCCCTGTCCATCTTATATCTTTGACAGATATCAGTTGCTGCATAACCTGATTTGAAGGACCTAACTTGATAGATATATACCCGTTTTAAAATTTTAAATTGCATTTCCTGTATTCCTGCATTAACTATTAGAGTTTTAATGCATTTAAAACCTCACGCGATTGGGCAGCTGTAAGCATAATAGAGCTCTCTTCCATTTTTCCAGCAGAGAACCAAGTCCCGGGACAAGCGAATGGTAAGTAAGGATTTATACAGTCGAGAAACTTTCACCCGCTTAAAATCCCTAATGGGAAAAAATTTCTCAAGATGAATACAAAAGATCTCCATCAAATGAGAGTGCCCCAAGCCTCCAACATAATGTTGAAGTTGCAGATAAGCAAAAAAATCCTTAGCTGCCAAATCAAATTTCAGCTGTAGTTCTATGAATGTCTGCAGCTTCCCATCCACACTTAAGACCCGACTAAGTTGCGTGATCCCCTTTGTTGCCCAAGAATTAGACTGCATATTGAGTTCTGGGGGTAAATTTCAGATTACCCTCAATTGGCAAATTGGGAGACAATGCAAATGAATGTCACAGTTGTTCTCACAGATACTGCCAGGTGTTCCTCACTGCTAAAATCAAATCTCCAATTTTTATACTGGGCTGCACTTCGACGCTACTTGCATGTAATAAAAAACAGAGATGTATCAGATGGCAAGATATCTCTCTATCTCTAATGGAGTGAAATGATGAGAATACCAAAGCCAATCCCATAGATGGCATAGTTGGCAAGCCCAATTGTACTTTTCTATGTCCGGAAACCCCACGGCTCCAGCTTCCCAAATATCCGTAAGTTGGACTAATTGGAGTCATGGTCTGCGCCCCTGACAAATTTAGACAACATCTTATAAATCATCCGTAGATCCTTCTTTAAGATACATATTGGCAATAATTGCAACATATGCAACCATTTTGGAAAAATAACCATTTTAAACAGATTAACCCTTCCAATCAATGATAAAGGAAGAGCTTGCCAACTCTGCAGCTTGGATTTTAACTGCATAATCAAGGGTGGGACATTACATTGATATAACCTAGTAGGATCTGACGGGAGAAAAATTCCTAAATAATGAGAGCCCTCCGTCCACTGCAGGGGAAAACTCCCTTGTCCATAAATTCCTCACTCATGGGAAAGGTGCCATGGCCTCAGATTTATCGAGGTTGAGTTTCAACCCCGAAAAGGACCCAAAAAACGAAAAGTAATGGACGGCCGGCACCATCTTTAAAAATGGCATGGGCCATCCAGTGCTCCTACCATGTGACAGGGGCCGGTCAATGGCACGGATAACCTGTCACATGGTAAGGACAAAGGGCCATCGGCGCCATTTTGATTAGTGGCAGCCGATGGCCCGAGAGCGGGAGATGGCTCCCGGGACCCCCACTGGACCACCAGGTACTTGAAAAAGTTTTGGGAAGGTTTGGGAGGGTGGGGGAAGCTAAGGGAACAGTTTTAAAGGGTCGGGGTGGGGTGGGTTTAGGGATTGTTTTGGTGTGCCATTTTTCCTGCCCTCCCCCAAAACAATAAGAGAACCCAGGAACAAAATCGTGGGGTTCTCTTATCGGGAGCCCCCGATTTCTGACGATTTTGAAAATATCGTCCGAAGCCCGATTCACATCCCTAATGCCACATGCTAAATTCATGGAGTGCCCCCTCGTCTTTCAATTATTCGAAAGAGTAAATAACTGCTTCACATCTACCCGTTCTAGACCTCTTATGATTTTAAACACCTCTATCTTATCCCCCCTCAGCCTTCTCTTCTCCAAGATGAAAAGTCCTAACCTCTTTAGTCTTTCCTCATAGGGGAGCTGTTCCATTCCCCTTATCATTTTGGTATCCCTTCTATGTACCTTCTTCATCGCAATTATGTATTTTTTGAGATGCGGCGACCAGAATTGTACACAGTATTCAAGGTGCGGTCTCACCATGGAGCAATACAGATGCATTATGACATTTTCAGTTTTATTTATTTATTTATTTATTTATTTAGAACTTTTCTATACCGACTTTCCAATAACAGAATTACTGATCAATTCGGTTTACATTTTGAACAATAACAGTGACAAGAAAATGTCTTACAAAAAACAGGTAGAAATAACTTGGAGATAAATAATATGGGGTTAAATAACAAAGAAATACAATATACAAAGCCTAATATAGGCTGAGGCAGATAACATCGGTGTGGGGTTGTGTAAAGAGTTTAGGACTGACAATAGGTAGGGAATTACATGTTGGACTTTTGAACTGCCAAGGAGTTGGAGTTGGAAATTTTTTTTTTTTTTTTTTTTTTATTGGGGAGTTCCTTGAGTTATTCTATGGGGTATTCAATGGGGATTCAAAGAATTTTTTAAAGTTGAACTTGTCTAGATCTTGTATAGTTCTCTTGTAGGTTGTTGAAATTAACTGAAGTTCTTATATAGTTCTCTTATAGTTTGATTGAAAGTGACCTAAAGGGGAGCTTGGCAGAGATTATTGTGCAGTCTGATGTTTTGGAAAAGCTTGGTGGAAGAGCCAAGTTTTAAGTCTTTTTTTGAAGATAATGGGGCATTGCACTGATTTGAGTTCTGGCGGGAGCGTATTCCAGAGTTTGGGACCAGCTGTGGAGAATGGTCTTTTGCTTAACGCTGATTTCATTGGTGGTATCTGGAGATTGTTTCGCCATTCCCTTTCCAATAATTCCCAACATTGTTTGCTTTTTTGACTGCCGCAGCACACTGAACCGACAATTTCAATGTGTTATCCACTATGACGCCTAGATCTCTTTCTTGGGTTGTAGCACCTAATATGGAACCTAACATTGTGTAACTATAGCATGGGTTATTTTTCCCTATATGCATCACCTTGCACTTATCCACATTAAATTTCATCTGCCATTTTGATGCCCAATTTTCCAGTCTTACAAGGTCTTCCTACAATTTATCACAATCTGCTTGTGATTTAACTACTCTGAACAATTTTGTATCATCTGCAAATTTGATTCTTACAAGGGATTTCTACCCATAAAGATTCAATTTTGCATTTAGTCTCATGCAGGATATTTATCCTGTTGGACTCTATGCCATCCCGGACATAAAGCGCCACACCGCTTCCCAGGGTAGAAATGGGTAGAAATCCCTTGTGTATCAGGGAAGACTACAGTGATAGGGGTATACTACCGTCCACCTGGTCAAGATGGTGAGATGGACAGTGAAATGCTAAGAGAAATTAGGGAAGCTAACCAAATTGGTAGTGCAGTAATAATGGGAGACTTAATTACCCCAATATAGACTGGGTAAATGTATCATCGGGTCACGCTAGAGAGATAACGTTCCTGGATGGAATAAATGATAGCTTTATGGAGCAATTGGTTCAGGAACCGACGAGAGAGGGAGCAATTTTAGATCTAATTCTCAGTGGAGCACAGGACTTGGTGAGAGAGGTAACGGTGGTGGGGGCCGCTTGGCAATAGTGATCATAATATGATCAAATTTGATTTAATGACTGGAAAAGGAACAGTGTGCAAATCCAAGGCTCTCGTGCTAAACTTTCAAAAGGGAAACTTTGATAAAATGAGAAAAATTGTTAGAAAAAAACTGAAAGGAGCAGCTACAAAAGTAAAAAATGTCCAAGAGGCGTGGTCATTGTTAAAAAATACCATTCTAGAAGCACAGTCCAGATGTATTCCACACATTAAGAAAGGTGGAAAGAAGGCAAAACGATTACCAGCATGGTTAAAAGGGGAGGTGAAAGAAGCTATTTTAGCCAAAAGATCTTCATTCAAAAATTGGAAGAAGGATCCAACAGAAGAAAATAGGATAAAGCATAAACATTGGCAAGTTAAATGTAAGACATTGATAAGACAGGCTAAGAGAGAATTTGAAAAGAAGTTGGCTGTAGAGGCAAAAACTCATAGTAAAAACATTTTTAAATATATCCGAAGCAGAAAGCCTGTGAGGGAGTCAGTTGGACAGTTAGATGATCGAGGGGTTAAAGGGGCACTTAGAGAAGATAAGGCCATCGCGGAAGGATTAAATGATTTCTTTGCTTACTGAAGAGGATGTTGGGGAGGTACCCGTAATGGAGAAGGTTTTCATGGGTAATGATTCAGATGGACTGAATCAAATCACGGTGAACCTAGAAGATGTGGTAGGCCTGATTGACAAACTGAAGAGTAGTAAATCACCTGGACCGGATGGTATACACCCCAGAGTTCTGAAGGAACTAAAAAATGAAATTTCAGACCTATTAGTAAAAATTTGTAACTTATCATTAAAATCATCCATTGTACCTGAAGACTGGAAGATAGCAAATGTAACCCCAATATTTAAAAAGGGCTCCAGGGGCGATCCGGGAAACTACAGACCGGTTAGCCTGACTTCAGTGCCAGGAAAAATAGTGGAAAGTGTTCTAAACATCAAAATCACAGAACATATAGAAAGACAAGGTTTAATGGAACAAAGTCAGCATGGCTTTACCCAGGGCAAGTCTTGCCTCACAAATCTGCTTCACTTTTTTGAAGGAGTTAATAAACATGTGGATAAAGGTGAACCGGTAGATATAGTATACTTGGATTTTCAGAAGGCGTTTGACAAAGTTCCTCATGAGAGGCTTCTAGGAAAAGTAAAAAGTCATGGGATAGGTGGCGATGTCCTTTCGTGGATTGCAAACTGGCTAAAAGACAGGAAACAGAGAGTAGGATTAAATGGGCAATTTTCTCAGTGGAAGGGAGTGGACAGTGGAGTGCCTCAGGATCTGTATTGGGACCCTTACTGTTCAATATATTTATAAATGATCTGGAAAAAAATACGACGAGTGAGATAATCAAATTTGCAGATGACACAAAATTGTTCAGAGTAGTTAAATCACAAGCAGATTGTGATAAATTGCAGGAAGACCTTGTGAGACTGGAAAATTGGGCATCCAAATGGCAGATGAAATTTAATGTGGATAAGTGCAAGGTGATGCATATAGGGAAAAATAACCCATGCTATAATTACACGATGTTGGGTTCCATATTATGTGCTACAACCCAAGAAAGAGATCTAGGTGTCATAGTGGATAACACATTGAAATCGTCGGTTCAGTGTGCTGCGGCAGTCAAAAAAGCAAACAAAATGTTGGGAATTATTAGAAAAGGAATGATGAATAAAACGGAAAATGTCATAATGTCTCTGTATCGCTCCATGGTGAGACCGCACCTTGAATACTGTGTACAATTCTGGTCGCCGCATCTCAAAAAAGATATAATTGCGATGGAGAAGGTACAGAGAAGGGCTACCAAAATGATAAGGGGAATGGAACAACTCCCCTATGAGGAAAGACTAAAGAGGTTAGGACTTTTCAGCTTGGAGAAGAGACGACTGAGGGGGGATATGATAGAGGTGTTTAAAATCATGAGAGGTCTAGAACGGGTAGATGTGAATCGGTTATTTACTCTTTCGGATAGTAGAAAGACTAGGGGACACTCCATGAAGTTAGCATGTAGCACATTTAAAACTAATCGGAGAAAGTTCTTTTTTACTCAACGCACAATTAAACTCTGGAATTTGTTGCCAGAGAATGTGGTTCGTGCAGTTAGTATAGCTGTGTTTAAAAAAGGATTGGATAAGTTCTTGGAGGAGAAGTCCATTACCTGCTATTAAGTTCACTTAGAGAATAGCCACTGCCATTAGCAATGGTTACATGGAATAGACTTAGTTTTTGGGTACTTGCCAGGTTCTTATGGCCTGGATTGGCCACTGTTGGAAACGGGATGCTGGGCTTGATGGACCCTTGGTCTGACCCAGTATGGCATTTTCTTATGTTCTTATGTGCTCCTCTCTGTCATTGCGATATAATTTGGACCCCAGTATAGCACTGTCCCATTGGTTATCCTCCTTCCACCATGTCTCTGAGATGCCAATTAAGTCTATGTCATCATTCACTGCTATACATTCTAATTCTCCCATCTTACTACTTAGACTTCTGGCATTAGCATACAAACATTTCAAAGTTTGTTTTTTGTTTGTATTTTCATTCTGCTTTGTAATTGATAGGGATAAGTTAGAATTTTTTAGCTCAGGTGAGTTTTTAGTTACAGGCACTTGGACTACTTTTCTTATTATTGGAACCTCACTGTCAGGATGCCCTAATTCTAATGCATCATTAGTATCCTTTGAAGATACCTCTTTCCGAACCATGCGCTGCTGAGCGACTGTTGGCTTTCCCCTTTGTGCTAGTTTAAAAGCTGCTCTATCTCCTTTTTAAAGGTTAGCGCCAGCAGTCTGGTTCCACCCTGGTTAAGGTGGAGCCCATCCCTTCGGAAGAGACTCCCCCTTCCCCAAAAGGCTCCCCAGTTCCTAACAAAACTGAATCCCTCTTCCTTGCACCATCGTCTCTTCCATGCATTGAGACTCCGGAGTTCTGCCTGCCTCTGGGGACCTGCGCATGGAACAGGGAGCATTTCAGAGAATGCTACCCTGGAGGTTCTGGATTTAAGCTTTCTACCTAAGAGCCTAAATTTGGCTTCCAGAATCTCCCTCCCACATTTTCTTATGTCGTTGGTGCCCACATGTACCACGACAGCCAGCTCCTCCCCAGCACTATCTAAAATCTTATCTAGGTGACGCGTGAGGTCCACCACCTTCGCACCAGGTAGGCATGTTACCAGGTGATCCTCACGCCCACCAGCCACCCAGCTATCTACATACCTAATAATCGAATCACCAGCATATATATGAGCAGGACATTTCCAACTCCAATCCCATCCCACTGTTCATGCCAAATTAAGTCCATTCATATCATAGCATGATCCGATATTTCAAGAGGCCCTATGACCACCGGAACCACTTTGGAAAAATAATGCTGAAAAATTAGCAGATCCTACATTGGGTGGCATGTGCACAAGATATATGGGTGTAATCTCAATCATGTGGAGGAAGGGTTCACCAGACATCTATAACATTCAGACTGTTACACACGAAAGGTATACCTTTATTCCTGGACAAACAGTCAACTGGGAAGGTCTTGGAACGATCAAGAGAGGGATCACATACAAGGTTGAAATCTCCCCCCACATATCAATGAGCAATTATGAAAGGCAGTTAGTTTGCCTATAAGAGCGTGAAAAAAGCTATGATCATAATTATTGGGGGCATACAGATTACATAACAACCAAGAGGGTTTCCCGTTAACTTACCCTTAATAATCCAAAAAATGTTCTTCAGGGTCAGCAATAACAGAATCTGTGGTAAAGGTTAAATTTTTATTAAACAAGATAATCACCTCTGCTTTTTTAGTCCCAGAGGAAGCCCCGAATGCTTCTCCAACCCACCATCATTTTAGTTTTTCATGCTTGAGAACACTGAAAAGTGTCTCCTGTAACATTGCAATATCCGCTTTTTGTCTAGGTAAAGCTCTAAAACTTATGGCACTTAACCGGGGATCCCAGGCCTGCAACATTCCAGGAAATAATTCTCAAACTATTTGTACAATAATCATATAGAACTGGGATTTTGTCAATCTTAGCAAATGTAGGATGAAACACCCCCCCCCCCCCCCCTTCTAGGGCCCATTCTCCAGACCAAGTATCTACAAATCGCTCTATAATAAAAAAAAAAACAAAACCCAGAAATAAAATATTCCTATACTCATCTCTCCAGTGACGGAGAGAACCCTTCTCGCTTTGTTCCCTCCCCCCCCCCCCCCCCCCCCCCACATCCATGGCTCCCACCAAACCTGGCCGCCAGTATGCAGAGCCTCCCTCCTTCCCAATAATACAGCAGCAAATGAGTCGACTAATGTGGACTAAGTATCTGCAGAGCAAAAAGCAATCATAATAACAGACCTCTCTATATATGTATCTAGGCATCTCCAATTTACCGTTTTAAGTTCATCTCGTCTAACCTCTGACTCTAGCTTCTTCAGCTCCCAAGTTCACTCGACCTTGTTTATTGTAACTTTGTTTCGTCTTCAATGGTAATGTTAATGTTATAACCCTTGTTCCTTGTAAACCAATATGATATGATCAGTTTCATGAATGTCGGTATAGAAAAGAGTTAAATAAAATAAATAAGAAGTAATAATGAATAAACAGATGAACCCAGTTGTATAGTAATACCAAATTGAACAAAACAGTTTCCCATAAAGGAATATAGTGGAAACCGACACCCCATACAAACCACCAATAATGCTGTATTAGAGAACCAGTTTTTCACACAAAAAGGATAAACTTCCATCACCCCTATAAAAGAGGCAATAGAGGCTTCCATGCACAGTACAAGCAAAGAACAGGAATCCAATCAGACTGATGTGGTATTCAAGTCTCAGGAACCACTACATTTTCTGTTGTCAGACTACAAACAAAGACGTGGGCATCTCCTACTGTGGAAAACCATTTCACTGCTCTATTGTGAACTATCCTGAATTTAGAACCATTCTCCAAGCCCTCATTTTCACCAGCTTCGACTACTGTAACGCTCTACTGTTAGGTCTACCTTAAATGGCCATACATCCACTCCATTTATTACAGAATGCCTCAGCCAGAATCCTCACCGGTCACAAAAGATCTGACCATATCACTCCATACTAAAGAGTCTGCACTGGCTACCTGTAGAAAAGAGAACATAAGAACATAAGAAATTGCCATGCTGGGTCAGACCAAGGGTCCATCAAGCCCAGCATCCTGTTTCCAACAGAGGCCAAAACCAGGCCACAAGAACCTGGCAATTACCCAAACACTAAGAAGAACCCATGCTACTGATGCAATTAATAGCAGTGGTTATTCCCTAAATATAATTGATTAATAGCCATTAATGGACTTCTCCTCCAAGAACTTATCCAAACCTTTTTTGAACCCAGCTACACTAACTGCACTAACCACCTCCTCTGGCAACAAATTCCAGAGCTTTATTGTGCGTTGATTGAAAAAGAATTTTCTCCAATTAGTCTTAAATGTGTTACTTGCTAACTTCATGGAATGCCCCCTAGTCCTTCTATTATTCGAAAGTGTAAATAACCGAGTCACATCTGCTCGTTCAAGACCTTTCATGATCTTAAAGACCTCTATCATATCCCCCTAGCCATCTCTTCTCCAAGCTGAACAGCCCTAACCTCTTCAGCCTTTCCTCATAGGGGAGCTGTTCCATCCCCTTTTTCATTTTGGTTGCCCTTCTCTGTACCTTCTCCATCGCAACTATATCTTTTTTGAGATGCGGCGACCAGAATTGTACACAGTATTCAAGGTGCAGTCTCATCATGGAGCGATACAGAGGCATTATGACATTTTCTGTTCTATTAACCATTCCCTTCCTAATAATTCCTAACATTCTATTTGCTTTTTTGACTGCTGCAGCACACTGAGCCGACTATTTTAAAGTATTATCCACTATGATGCCTAGATCTTTTTCCTGGGTGGTAGCTCCTAATATGGAACCTAACATCATGTAACTACAGCAAGGGTTCTTTTTCCCTATATGCAACACCTTGCACTTGTCCACATTAAATTTCATCTGCCATTTGGATGCCCAATCTTCCAGTCTTGCAAGGTCCTCCTGTAATGTATCACAGTCTGCTTGTGATTTAACTACTCTGAATAATTTTGTATCATCCGCAAATTTGATAACCTCACTCGTCTTATTCCTTTCCAGATCACTTATATATATATATATATATATATATATATATTGAAAAGCACCGGTCCAAGTACGGATCCCTGAGGCACTCCACTGTTTACCCTTTTCCACTGAGAAAATTGACCATTTAATCCTACTCTCTGTTTCCTGTCTTTTAACCAGTTTGTAATCCACGAAAGGACATCGCCTCCTATCCCATGACTTTTTAGTTTTCATAGAAGCCTCTCATGAGGGACTTTGTGAAACGCCTTCTGAAAATCCAAATACACTACATCTACAGGTTCACCTTTATCCACATGTTTATTAACCCCTTCAAAAAAATGAAGCAGATTTGTTAGGCACGACTTCCCTTGGGTAAATCCATGTTGACTGTGTCCCATCAAATCATGTCTTTCTATATGCTCTACGATTTTGATTTTGAGAATAGTTTCCACTATTTTTCCCGGCACTGAAGTCAGGCTCACTGGTCTATAGTTACCCGGATCGCCCCTGGAGCCTTTTTTAAATATTGGGGTTACATTGGCCACCCTCCAGAGAATCGATTATAAAGCCCTATCCATCATACACAGTGCAATCCACAACAGTGAAAGCACTTGTCTAAACGACATTATCCAGAAACACATCCCTCAACTCCACACGAGAACAGCAAACAAATCACAATTTGACATACCATCTCTTGCAAACGCCAAACTCACCACAGTAAGAAACAGAGCCTTTTCGTTAGCAGGACCCCACCTCTGGAACTAATTACTGGAACACCTAAGGCTACAAACCAACTCCAAAATATTCAAAAAAGCACTCAAAACATGGCTCTTCAGACAAGCCTTCAAGACTGTATCGGCTAAACACGCGCACCACAAACGATCATGCATTCCTTTAAGAACAGCTAAAACATATTACAAATAATTAACTCCCTGCACTACTGACGATTTACCCACTCTGTTGATATACAAACTATGAGTTATTACCGCGTTACTTCCACTGCTGTAACTTTTTCACCCCTGTGTTAAACCAGTTTTATGATATCCCAACTGTTTTTTTTCTCATTTGTAACTAGTTGTTTTAAATGAAAACTGGAGTGAAGGCATCTAGCTAAACTTCGGTATATAAAAGCTTATAAATAAATAAATAAACTACCCTTAATTTTGCTGGGTATAGTAAGGAGCAATGAAGTTTAGAACACTCAGGAGCAAATTCTTTTCGCAACGTGGAAAGCTTAGCTGAGTGATCTTGAAAGACAAGCACCCATTTGCCTTTAAAATTAAGCTGTTTACCAGCCCCCTCAATCCTTGCAGAATTGCTTCCTTTTGTGCATAATTCAGAAATCTGGCATTTACTACTCGGGGGCTGGCATCTGTCGCCTTCTGTTGCTCGAGCCTATGCGCTATCTCAATCAGCAAACTGCCCTCCACTGGCAGCCATTTTTCAAGGAAGCCTCACAACTTGCCATCCAGCAGATCCTCTTAGCAGACTCTCAAAACTAAGATTATTATGGTGGTCCAAATGTCCCTTCATAACACATGGTAAAGGGAATTTGCCTTTTCAGTAGTGGTAATGTGGACCATAAATAAGAAACAAGAAGCCTGACATACATTAGAAATAACTTAAGTCCCTTTCCTCTATGGCTAATCAATCATGCCTCCAAAGTAGATGTAATTCATTACTAATGGACAGCAATGTTTATGCTGCACCCAGACAGTATCTAATGGTCTAGCATAGGGCCAGACTCTTAAGATGATATAGTATGAATGCAAAAACAGAAGATAGTGGCGCCATGACTTCCTTTGCACTGATTAGTCAAGAGGGGAAAAAGAAAAGTTAGGACTATTCTAATTTTGCAGTAATCTCTGTTTTATTCCAACAATTCTTCAAGGTTCAGACCTAGAGGATCAATCCTGTTGAACAGTGTGCATTTTACATTCTGTGTACATCAGATCTCAAGCACCTAAGAAATCATCATTATTACCATTCTAGAACCTCCTCGATAACCAAAAAGACAGATGGGTTCAATAACTGTGAATGCTCTGTAGTTTTCCCACTTGATCTGGATGTTTGCCCATGGGCAGAATTCAGTATATCATGCTCACAAATTTATATTATAAGATGCCAAAAAATGAGGGGTATAAAATAGAACTCTTTGACCATATACTGGGGACTTTGAGATTTTTTATACCTATTTTCTGCAATCTTATAAAATGTGATCTGTAGTTTTGCTCCAATAAACTAAACCCTTTAATGATTAACTGCATTAAAGGCAGACTCTATAAAATTAGAGTGTGATTTGGGCCCATCATAGCACCTGGTTCATACAAAAGAAGATCTAAAGCACAGAGAAACTGAAAAAAAAAAATAGCCCGTTTACTATAGTATAGTGGAATTGATTTCCCAGAATGCACTTTTGAAAGCAATAACTGGGAGTGAGCCAAATGGCCAGGAGTATTTTAGGGAATTTATATGTTGCAATTACAGAGAGTTATAATGACTGGTCAATGTAGAAGGAGTGTATGGATTACCACAAAAATATGTATGAATCTCTTTAAAAGAACGTTTGCCACCTGATTCGATGAAGCTGCACAGGAATACTCAAATCAGTTTGACAACTTTTTTTTTTTTAATGCAACGGAAGCCTTAAAACAGGTCCTGGTAAATAGAAATGCACTTGGCCTCTACACTTGAAGTTGAGTGATGTATCATTGAGGTAGAGGGGGTTATTAAAGGGATGGTATATCTCTAAGTGGTGTAGCGTGAGAGAACATCTAGGCTGTGTGTATACAGATACAATATAAGGGGTTGCTTAGAGCAGGACTGTATATTTTTTTTTCTTTTGAAGATGATACAAGCTGAAATAAACCAAGGTGGAGAATAAATTCTCTCCTTCCTTTCGGCCATTGCCAATGTCCAGCAAGGCCCATGGTTCCAGGAGACTCATGCTGGACTCCTAGGCAGCAGAGATGAGCTTCGTATTTTACTACCGGGTCGTTTTTTGAGTTGGATGCTTCGGGGTAAAGTTCGGTTTTCCTCGGTTAGTTTTTTTTGACAAACGAATAAAAAACTAAGAGGGGAAAAACGAAACCGGCTCAAAAAACAATGCGGGAAAACAAAGCAAAAAAAACCCCACCCCAAGCATTAAAACTTACTATAAAACATTAAATACAACCCCTCCACCACCATCCTGATCCCTCCCCAAGATTTACCAACATCCCTGGTGGTCCAGCGGGGTCTCGCGAACAATTTGTCCCTCCGTGCCTGGCGTGCCTGCCTCGCTCAAAATGGTGCCGATAGTCTCTGACCTAGTATGTCACAGGGGCTACCGGCGCCATTGGTCAACCCCTGTCACATGGCCATCGATGCCATCTTGTGCTCTTACCATGTGATAGGGGCTGACCAATGGCACCGGTAGCCCCTGTGACATAGTATGGGCAAAGGCTATCGGCGCCATTTTGATTACTGGCAGCCGATGACGAGATCGCTCCCGGACCCCCGCTGGACCCCCAGGGACTTTTGGCAAGTCTTGGGGGGTCAGCTTGGGGGGGCGTCCTGACCCCCACCAAGACTTGCCAAAAGTCCCTGGGGATCCAGCGGGGGTCCGGGAGCGATCTTTGTAGGCTGCCAATAATCAAAATGGTGCCGATAGCCTTTGCAAATACTATGTCACAAGGGCTACCGGTGCCATTGGTCAGCCCCTGTCACATGGTAGGAGCACTAGATGGCGCTGATGGCCATGTGACAGGGGCTGACCAATGGCGCCGGTAGCCCCTGTGACATAGTAATTCAGAGGCTATCGGCGCCATTCTGAGCAAGGCAGGCACGCTGGGCACGGAGGGACAAATTGCTCGCGGGACCCCGCTGGACCACCAGAGATGTTAGTAAGTCTTGGGGAGGGATCGGGATGGTGTGTGTGTGTGTGTGTGTGTGTGTGTGTGGGGGGGGGTTTTGTAATATAGTTAATTGTAATGCTTCGGGTGGTTTTTAATTTAAAAAAATAAAATGTGCCCCTCTCCCCGTACAAACCCGAAAAACGGATTTTCCTTGAAGTTTGGGGAAAATCCGTTTCGGGGTTCAGGGCCCCCGACCCACGATGAATTAGGCAATTTCGTTGAAATTGCCTAATTCGTGATAAACGAACCATCTCTACTAGGCAGTGCCTTTAAGCCACTTGAGAGGAATCATGGATTTTCAAGAGTGAGGGATGGATCCCACTCCTTAGCCAGGGGAGAATGTGTATAAGAATGAATACTTAATGCTATCTTTTTTGAAAAGAATATATTAAGGGTTAGCTCCTATGTTGAAGGGAAAGAAAAGAAAGTAGCTGATATTCTGAAAGGGAATCTTTTAAAAATATTTATTTATTGCTTTTACAATAGTCCAAAAAGTACATCTTGTATAGAAACAAAAAGATAAAGAAAAAAGCCATAGTAACAAAGTTACATAAGAAACATTTTTCAACCTTTATCCCGCAAAAGAGGGGTAAGTAGTGAGAAAATCCTTGTTCAGGAGAGAGAGAGAGCCTCTTTGGAGGCCCACCAATTTTTTTAACTCTTTATACCACTGCATTATGAACTCGGGGTGGGGTGAGTTGGGGTTTAGAGGGCAATTTTACATGCACAGCCATACATACGAACAGCACAGTTCCCAGCAGTGAAGATGTATTTGATTTGGAGTGAAGAATGGTGAAAGAAGAGATTTTTACCATGTTCTCTTTACCTTGCTTGATGCACACTCTACCTAGCTACAGCCAAGCTAGTTAGAGAGAACATGGAAAAAAATCTACTCTTTTTACCTTTCGTCACCCCAAATAACTGTGCTGTGCATACATATGACTGTGCATGTTAAACTGCCCCCCAAATGCAACTGCCCTCCCAAACCTCACCCCTACTTACTAGCACCCCGTCTTACAGTGGTATAAATAGTTAACTTTTTGGTCAGCCTCTCTCTCTTCCCCCCTCCCCCAGCCCAAAATGCGATAAAAGCCTGTCCGGGGACTTCTCAGCTTGCGATGTGGAAACATCGCGGTCGCAATAAATTTAATGCTCGTTGCAGTAAAATACCTGTGCAGAATGGTACCAGGTAAATTTCCCTAACTACGCTCCTTTTTTTTTTTTTTTTTTTTTTAATCGCGGGTGCTATTTTTGCAATATTTATGGCAAAATGATGAATCTAGGCTTAAGCTTGTAAAATGTTTTCATGGGAAATTTTTTACTAAATAAAATGTTTAATGTTAACAAAATAAATCACACTTTTCCAGAATTGCTTTGTACTATTTATGGGCAGGGTCGGTGCATCCATTAGGTGAACTAGGTGGTCACCTATGGTACTGACCCTTACCGAGCGCTGAAGAGCAGCCATGTGGTGCCGCGAATAGAGCCTATCTTCACGGCAAAGAGGAGCAGAGATTCGTCAGGCCATGAGCAGCATGTGTTGCTGGGGGGATGGGTGCAAGACAAAAGTCGCCTAAAGTGCCTACTACCCTTGCACTGACCCTATTTATGGGATGTTTGGGTTAGGGTTCAAAAGGACCCCAAAATTTCACCAGTGTTGATCTATGGGATTCAAATGCTCCCCCCCACAAACCATATTAACAACTTTCTGATCATGACATGTAATGAAGGTTAAAGCAAATTGAGAAGTTTTTGTAAGTTTATAATAATTTGGTTAATATGATACTTTGATTTTCATATTAACAAAACCAGTCACATAGTTTCAAGGAAGGAGCAAGCTTACAGATTTTTTTTCCCCCATCAAATTTGCTTGTGTCATAGAAAATCTCAGTGGTTAGTTTATGAAGATAGCCATCTTCAATTTAAATGACATGTTAAATCTTGCCACGGTTACAGGAAATAAGCGAGGGGAATACATACAACAGCCTTGTTGTTTTTTTTAAATTTTAGATATATAATCAGTTATCTTTCAGTAACCATATCTAATATGAATTTCATCATATATATTTACTTTGGAGGACATTGTCCTCCATGTTCTTTAAAAGTGCCCTCTTTTCTTCCCTAGTAACCTCAAAAGACCAAGGGACACTTCTGTCCATCAGAAATGGTGATAGAGCAGGCTCTGCGTTTTTTTTAAATAAATAAAATAAGCAGGCTCAAGTGTTTTCACTCTCACAATACACATGGCCAAAGAGAGTGGGGGCCAGTCAAGTAGTAAATTATTTTAAATGCTCAGGTTTTTTTTTAACTTGTTGCAATGCTGTCTTTAACTATTGTACATTTGTCACACATTAGAGTTAACAATGTCTGTTCTTTTTCAGTGAATAGTTCTTTATATAATGAGACAACAGAAGCACCACTTGTTTGGCTGATAAATACCACTGCCGACGTGGTAAGTTTACACAGAGTTCAGCTCTGAATGGAATTTGCTTTCAAGCAAGAAGGTTTTATGTTGCTTTGGTGCAGACTATTGTTTGTATACCCCATAATCTTTGTTTGGCGTGCACATTGGTTTATCTACACATTTCCAATGAGGCATAAAATGCATAATGAGTTTGTAGCATCAGTATTTTCCTCTAGAAAAATAATTTGTAAACAAGTGTATTGTAAAAACAGTTTTTTAACTCACCTCTAGCGTATTTGTTTTAGAGCGTTGTCTCTTGTAGCCCTATATCCTACTAACTGTGGACATCTTGGTTCATTACAATAGATGAAAATGAAAGCATTGTGGTATTTTCAGGTTTGTCACACAACTAGAGATCATGTACCATGAAAGCACATTAGTGCAAATTTTCAAAATATAACATACGCTTACTTTTTACTCATTATGCTCATTTTCTTTTCATAATTTTTGAATGAAAATTTGTGAATGCTTGGACTAGAAGCCAGGAAGAACTACATTACTGTAGCTTTCTGGTTTATAATATAATCAAGCAGAAATTTTTTTGAGGACGTCATATGTTTCTTAACATTGAAGTCTGAAAGGTCTGCTTTGTTGATTAGAAATGCATTTGAAATGTATTTGCTTTTAATGTTTTAGAGAGCAAGTTGTGGGGGGAGGCCCCGATTATCTTACTTGATTTATCTACAGCAAGGTGGTACTGGTAGATAAAACATGGGGAGGGCAGTATTCAAAGCCAATTTCCGTGGGTTAAAAAAACAATTTACCCACAGAAATCAGGGCTGTAAAACTTGCCCAATCTATTTGTGGGTAAAAGTATGCACATGGTTGAACAATGCATGTTACCTGTGGACTGCAAATGCAGATCCCAGAGGCAGAGGGCAGGGGATTGAAAAATTGCATAGTTTTGATTATAGAAAACCGCCTGTGGTGGTTTATGTAGAAAAATTACTCACAGAGAAAGCAGGCATGAGTTTTTGCTGGTAATTTTTTTTAGTTGGGCAATAATCAAAACCACATTCTTTGCTTTGATTGTGGTGCAACCCCTCGGGTAAAAAGTACCTGTAGGTGCTCATTTCCAATTATTGACCTCAAAATGTCCTAAATCCATACATTGTCTCATTCCTGCTGACTTTTTGTCGATAGCATTCTGATTTCCTCCTCATCTCTCCCATTTGCCATCAATGGGGGAGATAGGGCCAAGACATAAGTTCATATTTTGTAGATTAAAAGGATTTATGAAGTTTGTGATGGAAACCAGTAAGGAGCAGGATTGTTCAAACCAAAACCATGATTACATACACAAATCAGTACCTCACAAATGGTGGGTTTACTTGGAGATTGAGAATGTTACTTTCAATGGTACAGTGCTGACTTTTATAGAGTTTTAATAATCAGGAGCTATCTTGCAACATTTATATAGTTTTGTACAACAATCCACTGCAGCTCCATTGACTTAAGTAGATGAACCCTTGAGGACAGCAACAGCAACCCATTGGATGCCACATTAGTGCTATCAGAACTGGTGCTGTATTAATGAGCCAGCAAAATAAGTTTATATTGACATTTTTTTTTGACACGAGCAGAAAGCCTTTTACACTTCCAAACACAAAGCCAGTTTAGGCCTCAAGGCCCACCGCCTGTGGAAGTGTAATACGGAATATCTGTTGGGGTTAACTTTGTCTTCCTTTTGGGGGGGGGGGGGGTCAGATCTCGGGGATGTCAATTTACAAAGCCATTTCCATGGGTAAAATGGTGTTTTGAAAATTGCCTTTCCTGTGTGTGTGGGAAAAGCACAAGCTTTTTGCCACAAATTGCATTGATTTACCCACATTTATCGGAGGTGTTCCTGGGGGCAGGGTTAGGGCTGGGGTTGCAACAGCAGGCACGCGTTTTGTATTTTCAAAGGTACGCACGTTGTTTTTTTAGGAAAAACGTACTCACAGAAAAGGAGGCACAAATGACTGCAGGTACTTTTTATCTTTAGGAAGTTTTCAAAATGAAAATATGTGTGTGATGGAACAATGCACATATTGTTGCCCATAGACAATAGAGGTTTGCCCTAGTGTGGGGGGAGGGGAGGAAGAGGGCAGTATGAAAGTTTCCCCCGTAACGTCTCACTTTTTCATCTGCTTTAGAGAACATCTCTAGTATTAACCATCATACTAGAAGCTTTCCTTTGTTAAAGTCCCTGCTTAACGCTGAACTGCCACCACGATTAGTTAATCGATGAAGCTTAGCAGAAAGTTGGGCAGCACAACACAACAATTTTCTTGGTTCCTCAGGTCTATAACACTACCATCGATTGGTCAGCACTGTCAAAGAAGGACTGCTTGAAATATGGGGGTTACCTCGTCGGCAACAACTGCAAATACGTTCCTGACATCACGCTCATGTCCTTCATCCTCTTCTTTGGCACCTATACCTGCTCAATGGCACTGAAGAAATTCAAAGCCAGCCGCTATTTTCCAACCACAGTAAGTTATAATATCCCAGCTCTTCAGGAAGATTCTTCTGCTCCAGCCACTTTCCTCGACCTCTTGGAAATGTCAGAATGTAACCTGTATATATCTCGAGCTCTGGATAATTTTGTTGTTGGAAGAAGAAACCAATTGCTGCTATATACATTGGTCTTATAAATTCTCAACCAGGGCACAAACTTCCAGTACATGAGCCCTTAATTTGAAATTACTATTTAATTAATGCAACCATTGCTGCGTAAGGGTTTAAAAGGAGTGCATTGGTGTGAAGTCTGCTTGTTTTGTCTTTGCTCCAGCTCGGTTTTCCATCAGTGTTTTCTGAGAAGTTTTACCATTGTAAGACAGGGATGTAAAATGAGTATACAAAAATATTTATTTCCTCTCTCCTTTTCATATTCTGCTACAATTCTAACTTTAATACCACAAGCATTTCACAAAACAAGACAGCATTTACTAACAAATTTCCAAACAGCAAACTAAACAGTGGAAAATTTGCAGATATGTTGACTGATCAACGCACAAGGAATAGTCAGATACAATGTGTTTTTATTATAGCTACGTATATGTGTATACACACACACATGCACCTATTTTCTGTACTGCTTCTGCTACTAATCTCTACAGCACTATTTCACTTACTCGGTGTGGTACAAATACATATGAGAGAGTCTCTACTCTGTAGAGATTACAGTCTAATCAAGACACACAGGACAAAAGAAAGTTTGGGAATTTCATGTATTATGAAAATGGTTAAAACTATGGGAATATCAGGGTTTAAGATTTTGAAAGCAGGTTCAGAAAGGTGGGTTTTAAGACTGAATTTGAATAAGGCCTAGAAGAGAGCATGATGCACCCACTTAGGAAGTCAGTTCCAAACATATGGTGCAGCAAAATGGAAAAGCATGGGACTTGGCGGTAGAAGAGAAGGACATAGATAAGAGTGACTTGCCTGATGAACAGAGTTCACAGAGAGGGGTAGAGTGAGGTAAGAGAGAAGAGGTAGTGAGGAGCTAAAGGCTCTTGAAAGTGAGTAAGAAGAGCGTGAACTATATGCGGGATCGGATAGGGAGGCAATGTAGTGACTTAAGAAGACGGGTTATATGGGTGTAGCGACATTGCTGCTTCTTTACTGTTACTTTACTTCCTATCCTCTATACACACACTTATTGCATGCCCAGGTAAATCTGTTGGCACAATGACACAAAAAGAATTGCCTTAGTCTGGGCATACTTGGGATGGACATCGAGAACCGTGAAAGGAAAGGAATTGAAAGTTCAGGTAAAGACAGTGAGGGTGGAGTGTTAGGTGTTGGGTTGAGTATGGAAATTTATAGGCTCATTTACCCAAGGTAGAATTATCCATAGGTGTCAGAATGGGGTGTGATACAGGGGGCCATGGCCTTAACAAATCTTGCCCTTCCCACATCATTGCCACAGAGCCAGGTTGGGCAGGCCGCACTTAGTGGCAGGAGGAAGAGCGCAACGATGCAGCAGCCATGTTTTCCACCTCTGCAGCTATGGGGCCCCTCTTTGCTTTGAACCAGATGGGACTCTGTAGAGCAGTGGTGTTTCAAAGCAGCAGGTGGTCCAGGCAGAGGAGGAGGAGGATGCAGCCTGAGGCACCACTGATCAACTTGGGAAGGGAGCTTGTAGGAGTAAGAGAGAGAGAGCAAGAGGGGACTGTGGCAGGGGAAGAGAAAGGGGGGGGGAGGGTAGAGGGAGAGTGAGATAGGGAGTGTGGGGGTATGGGTGGAGAGTGAGAGAGGGGTTGGGGAGGGGGAAGAGCTTGTTTTGCTTGGGCCCCTTCCCCAGTCCAGTCTGCTCTGAAAGATTGGCAGACTGGTTGGGCCAATTTGTTTTTTCTTTTCTGCTGTCATTTACTATCATGTTACTATTCCGCTATCAATAAAATGAGCATAAAACAAGGAGTAGGAAGTCATAATGTGTGACCTAATCTGTGGATTTGAGAAACTTTCTGGTTATTGTACGCTTGGAATTATTTGCCTTTTTTTCAAGACTTATTGTAGGCCATCGAGATGACAGGCCGTTTTATTGTTTGAAATAAAAAAAAAAAAAGAAATCACTCTGACTGGAATGCAGTTTAACTTGTCTGTCTGCTGCCTCCATAAAAGCTGGGTATCATGAAAGGAGCAAGGATTAAGTCATTTTATTTGAAAGACGACATCAACAGAAACTATTTCCTTGATCCCTTGAGCCCAAGAAACAGGTGTGTGTAGTTAGCAGCTCTTTAGCGCTTTAACACCTGTAAGTTCTTTGTTTAGGGATTTATAGTATATATACAGTAAACTGCATTTGCTATCCTTTCTTTCTAAGGAATGGGGAAAAAAATCAGGTTCACAAAACTAGCAGACAGCAGGCCGCCCGAGGCAGGAGGGCAGGGAGAGTAATGTACATGCAGTATGAGTTTATACTCTGCTGGTGTTTATGGTGGAGGTGTTGATTTTTTGGAAAACTAATCTTCTTTCTCCCTCCCTTCTTGTCTGTCTTTCTCTCCCCTTTTTGATGCATCTCCAGTTTTGAGAGAGGGACTCCATCATTCTAGTACAAATGCTTCATAAGAAAAATGCATTTATATGGAAACTGTGGGCAAAATGTTTGTGAATGGGGGATTTTTAACTGAGTTTTTCAAAGCCTGGTGACAAAACAGACCTGTCAACTCTTCCTCCTATCCACTTCACAGGGAAATCTGCTGAGTGTGAATATATGACAAAATCAGCATAGATTTGATTTATTTAACTCTTGGATAGCACTTTCAGTTTAAATCCTAATTTGGATTTTATAGCTACAAAAATCATGCCACAAAGACACTCTTTGGTGGGTCAAAGTGAGTGGGCATTTTTGCTGCTGTTATAATGTGGGAATGTGATGGGGCTTAATAAATGTAATAGGCAGAATATGGCAGTTTTGTTTATAAAGCAATATACAACTGGGGGTTTTCTTGAAGGGATTAATAAACATGTGGATAAAGGTGAACCAGTAGATATAGTGTATTTGGATTTTCAGAAGGCATTTGACAAAGTCCCTCATGAGAGGCTTCTAAGAAAACTAAAAAGTCATGGGATAGGAGGCGATGTCCTTTCGTGGATTACAAACTGGTTAAAAGGAGATTTAAATGGTCAATTTTCTCAGTGGAAAAGGGTAAACATGGAGTGCCTCAGGGATCTGTACTTGGACCTGTGCTTTTCAATATATTTATAAATGATCTGGAATGTTGCAATGCTGCCCGCAGCCGGACCTACGGGCAGCCTCTTACCTTCTCCCAGCCTGCCTGTCCCAGCGTGGTCCGTGACCAGCACCGTGGGTGGGCTGCGTAGGGTGTGCTGCGTTGCAGCCTCACCCTAATACTTGGTCTTGAATCCTCATCTGAGTCTTCCTAGTGCTCAGAGTTGTTCCAAGTCCTCGTCTGAGTCTTCCTAGCACTCAGAGTCCTTCCTAGTTCCAAGTTCCTTGTCTGAGTCTCCACACTCCAGAGTCTTCATCCGTCCTTGTCTTCTGTCCGGCCTGCCGCCTTTGCTGTTACCCAGCGACAGGTCCGAAAGGGCTTCGAGTGGTCGGAGGACTGCTCTGAGATCAACCTTGCGTGGTTGGCCTCACCGAGACTGTGCAGGTCAGTGGGGGCCTGGGCTCCTAGTCTCAGCCCAGACGGGACTTCTCTCACCTGCCTTGGTGCTTCCTTGGAGCTCCTCTCCTGGTTCGCCGAGATCCAAGGGCACACAATCCCCTCGGAAATGGGACCGCTCTCCTAGCGCTCCCTAACACTGGAAAGGAATACAAGTGAATTTATCAAATTTGCGGATGATGCAAAATTATTCAGAGTAGTTAAATCACAAGCAGATTGTGATACATTACAGGGAGGACCTTGCGAGACTGGAAGATTGGGAATCCAAATGGCAGATGAAATTTAATGTGGACAAGTGCAAGGTGTTGTAGATAGGGAAAAATAACCCTTGCTGTAGTGACATGATGTTAGGTTCCATATTAGGAGCTACCACCCAGGAAAACGATCTAGGCATTATAGTGGATAATAATTTGAAATGGTCTGCTCAGTGTGCTGTAGCAGTCAAATAAGCAAACAGAATGTTAGGAATTTATTAGGAAGGGAATGGTTAATAAAACGGAAAATGTCATAATGTGTCTGTATCGCTCCATGGTGAGACCGTTCCTTGAATACTGTATACAATTCTGGTTGCCGCATCTCAAAAAAGATGTAGTTGTGATGGAGAAGGTACAGAGAAGGGCAACCAAAATGATAAAGGGGATGGAACAGCTCCTCTGTGAGGAAAGGCTGAAGAAGTTAGGGCTGTTCAGCTTGGAGAAGAGATGGCTGAGGGGGGATTATGATAGAGGTCTTTAAGATCATGAGAGGTCTTGAACGAGTAGATGTGAATTGGTTATTTACACTTTCGGATAATAGAAGGACTAGGGGGCACTCCATGAAGTTAGCAAGTAGCACATTTAAGACTAATTAGAGAAAATTCTTTTTCACTCAACGCACAATTAAGCTCTGGAATTTGTTGCCAGAGGATGTGGTTAGTGCAGTTAGTGTAGCTGGGTTTAAAAAAGATTTGGATAAGTTATTGGAGGAGAAGTCCATTAAATGCTATTAATCAAGTTGATTTAGGGAATGACTTCTGCTATTACTGGCATCAGTAAGATGGGCTCTTCTTGGTGTCTGGGTACTTGCCAGGTTCTTGTGTCCTCGTTTGGCCTCTGTTGGAAACAGGATGCTGGGCTTGATGGACCCTTGGTTTGACCCAGCATGGCAATTTCTTATGTTCTTATGGGTTGATAGTGCACCTTACAGTGGCTGAACTGTTCAGCTATTTGAATTACCTGAGCCATTTCAAAGCACAATGATCAATTGTCAGCTAGTTTGTGTGATCCTTCCCCATGTGTGGTTCAGTTGTTGTTTTACTTTCCTCCTCAAACACATTTCACACCATTTTCAAACGAGTGTAGAATTTTCACTGGAAAGGAGGCTCTGAAGTGATGGGTCATGGGGTGAGGATAAAAGGAGGTAGACTCAGGAGTAATCTAAAGAAATATTTCTTTACAGAGAGGGTGGTGGATGTATGGAACAGTCTCCCTTTGGAGGTGGTGTAGACAAGGACAGAATCAGAGTTTAGAAAAAACATGGGACAAATGCATAGGATCTGAGAGCGAGAAAAGGACTATAAAGCTAAGCAGGAGGTATGTGGTTGGGGCCATATGATCTTTATCTGCTGTCATATACTGTGTTTCAGAATTGACAACTGATTGTGTCCACTGTTCTTAAAATACATTAAAACCACTCTGGAATACATTTCATGTTCATGTGGGGGAAAGTTAATTGAGGTCTACACTGCACCTCAAGGAAACATCAAATGACCATAGATAGCATTAGCATGCAGTGCATATTGTCAAGGGGCAGCGAGCTGGAGTCAGGGAGCATCCCCACAGAGGCAGTGCAGGACCACAGGGCTAGACTAGGGCTGGTCTTCTGCCTAGCCAACTCCCTTTCCCGCAGGTTGAGCCCTTGGGTTGTGAGGACTGTAGGACTTATCTCCAGGACAGCATTATGGTACAGACATGAACTGGAAGATTTTGTGCAGGCTGGGAACTGGGGGTCAGGTGCAGGCTGGACACAGGTACTGACTGAGGGCTGGATATGGAGTACAGACTGGGGACTGAAACCAGGGACTGAGGACTGGATTCAGACAGGGCTGAACCAGGGACAAGGACAAGGGCTGGGAAACAGACAAGGAACTGGACTGGACAGCAGAAGACAGAACAAAGATTGGACAAGACACGATGGGCTTCCCTGTTTATTGTTGCCTAACTGGGCACACAGCTGGCTAGGAGAATCTTGCAGGCCCTGAGGCTGTAAAGTAAGGCAGAATGACCCTCGGGGGCCACAGAGCAAGGCAAGGAGACCTGGTAGGCCCCAGAGCAAGACAAGAGGCCAAGAGAGGCCACAAGGCAAAGCAGGAGACCTGGGTAGGCCAGAATGCAAGGCAGAAGGCCCAGATAGGCCACAAGGCAAGGCAGGAGGTCTGGGTAGGCCGCCAGGTAAAACAGAATAATCAAGTAAGAGTGGCCAGGTCAGAAAGCCTCGTTGATTCAATGAGCAGGTACTGAGCAGGCTGGGTTAATTAGGGTTGAGTCTCAGACATTGTGTGACCAGTGAGGAAGGTAACTGGCATTGCTGAGAGCGAGGCTTTATGAGAACGCCTGGTGGAAGGAGAGTTGTGCAGCAGGCAGGACCTTGGCGCAGGGAGACTGCATAGCAAGTGAAACTGTGACACACATTCTGTATTTATTGAAGAGCAATGATGAAATAAAGGTGCACTAGACATACACCTACTCATGCCAAGTTTCAGATAAAACCCTGGCCAGTATATCAGATGTTTACCTCTAATTCTGGCTCCACCAGTAAGATGAAAATATTGCTACAAGCAATTCAACAGTTGGTTTGTGGAAAACTAGACCTTGAGCACACTGGAGCTAGCAAGTTAACAGTTCTGTACTATAATATTGTAAGAGTTTCTTACCAGTCACTGTTTATGTGCTAATAATCAGATCTCTCAGTAAAGAAGTATATTCCCTTATTTCCTTTTTCTAACTTTATATCATGAGCCCTTGTCCAAATCATCAATCCTTTACTAAAATTGGTGCCACTTTTTTCATATCAACGATCCTCAATTTACTCGATATTGTACTTTTTTTTAGCATATGGAATACAGATTTCTGGAAAAATTGATGCAGCATAGTTGAAAATGTAACACTCTAAAGAAGAATGAGGTTCATATTCAACTGCTGTGTGGCTTGGCAAGTTAACCAAGTAAAATTATCTGGCTAACTGTTATGATAAGATGTGTTTTGTGGATCCTTGGGTGCTGTGGAGATGACCACGCCCACGGGGAGGATACAGAGACCCTGGCTTGTTGCAGTTTCCAATTCAGTTTTTGTCTGCATGCTTCTAGCTATGCGTTTTGGTCTCTTTATTCTTTGTTAGGAGAGGGTCAGCACATGTGATTCAGGTGAGGTTTTCTGCTGGTGTGTAGTTTCTGGGTAGGGCTGTATAGTAGCCTAGCTTGTTCACTTTTCCTAATAGGTGTACTGATGTCTTAAGGCCTGGTGTAAAAATTTCGGTGTTGCCTTTTCTTAAGTAAGGTGTTTACTGTTTGAGTACTGGAAATTGGTGCTGTTTTGGTGTGGGATGTTTACTATTTATGCAATTTCTGTTCAGACAGAATATGTATCTTTCCCTTGTGTCATTCTTAACAATAAAAATAATACTGGGCCTTTATTTTTTTATTTCCTCCGTGATTTGTAATGAGCAGTGTGTCACACGTATGAGCGTGGACTGTCAGGTGTGTCATGATAGGAAAAAGGTTGAGAACCACTGCTTTAGGATATACGTGTTTAGATCATTGTCTGTCCCCATATGCTTTAACTGAAGACCACTGACCGTTTTAGTAGCCACCCTGTGTGCAGTCTCCAGAATTTGTGCAGTTTTCCAAGTGAAGCTTCACCAGGGACTTATACAGGGGCAATATCACCTCCCTTTTTCTGATGACCATTCCTCTCTCTGTGCAGCCAAGCATCTTTCTGGCCTTTGCTATGTCTTTATCCAACTGTTTGGCTCCCTTAAGCTCATCAGATACAATTATCCCCAGATCTCACTCTTCATTTGTGCTTAGAAAATTTTCACCTCCAATATCGTACCTTTCCCTTGGGTTTTTGCATCCGAAAAGGTGAATTTCCAAAAATTGTTTGATTGTTCCATTAAAGACATGGTTTAATGGAACAAAGTCAGCATGGCTTTACCCAAGGCAAGTCTTGCCTCACAAATCTGCTTCACTTTTTTGAAGGAGTTAATAAACATGTGGATAAAGGTGAACCGGTAGATGTAGTATACTTGGATTTTCAGAAGGCGTTTGACAAAGTTCCTCATGAGAGGCTTATAGGAAAAGTAAAAAGTCATGGGATAGGTGGCGATGTCCTTTCATGGATTGCAAACTGGCTAAAAGACAGGAAACAGAGAGTAGGATTAAATGGACAATTTTCTCAGTGAAGGTAGTGGACAGTGGAGTGCCTCAGGGATCTGTATTGGGACCCTTACTTTTCAATATATTTATAAATGATCTGGAAAGAAATACGACGAGTGAGATAATCAAATTTGCAGAGGACACAAAATTGTTCAGAGTAGTTAAATCACAAGCAGATTGTGATAAATTGCAGGAAGACCTTGTGAGACTGGAAAATTGGGCATCCAAATGGCAGATGAAATTTAATGTGGATAAGTGCAAGGTGATGCATATAGGGAAAAATAACCCATGCTATAATTACACAATGTTGGGTTCCATATTAGGTGCTACAACCCAAGAAAGAGATCTAGGTGTCATAGTTGATAACACATTGAAATCGTCGGTACAGTGTGCTGTGGCAGTCAAAAAAGCAAACAGAATGTTGGGAATTATTAGAAAGGGAATGGTGAATAAAACAGAAAATGTCATAATGCCTCTGTATCGCTCCATGGTGAGACCGCACCTTGAATACTGTGTACAATTCTGGTTGCCGCATCTCAAAAAAGATATAATTGCGATGGAGAAGGTACAGAGAAGGGCTACCAAAATGATAAGGGGAATGGAACAACTCCCCTATGAGGAAAGACTAAAGAGGTTAGGACTTTTTAGCTTGGAGAAGAGACGACTGAGGGGGGATATGATAGAGGTGTTTAAAATCATGAGAGGTCTAGAACGGGTAGATGTGAATCGGTTATTTACTCTTTTGGATAGTAGAAAGACTAGGGGGCACTCCATGAAGTTAGCATGGGGCACATTTAAAACTAATCGGAGAAAGTTCTTTTTTACTCAACGCACAATTAAACTCTGGAATTTGTTGCCAGAGGATGTGGTTAGTGCAGTTAGTGTAGCTGGGTTTAAAAAAGGATTGGATAAGTTCTTGGAGGAGAAGTCCATTACCTGCTATTAAGTTCACCTAGGGGTAGATTTTTAAAAAAAGCGCGTTCGCGTACTTTTGTTGGCGCACCAGGCGCAAACAAAAGTACACTGGATTTTATAAGATACGCGCGTAGCCGTGCGTATCTTATAAAATCCTGGTTCGGCACACGCAAGGCTGCCGATTTTGGGCAGCCGGCGCGCGCCGAGCCGCACAGCCTGCCTCCGTTCCCTCCGAGGCCGCTCCGAAATCGGAGCGGCCTCGGAGGGAACTTTCTTTTGCCCTCCCCTCACCTTCCCTTCCCTAACCCATCCCCCCGGCCCTATCTAAACCCCCCCTACCTTTATCCATGGATTTACGCCTCCCGGAGGGAGACGTAAATCCACGCGCGCCAGCGGGCTGCTGGCACACCGAGACCCGACCCGGGGGCGGTTCCGGAGGGTGAGACCACGCCCCCGGAACGCCCCGGGCCAAAACCACGCCCCCGGGCCCGCCCCCGAAATGCCGCATCCCACCCCCAAAACGTTGCGTTGTTCAGCCCCGCCCCGAACGACACGCCCCCTTCAGAAAACCCCGGACCTATGCGCGACCCGGGGCTCTGCGCGCACCGGCGGCCTATGCAAAATAGGCGCGCCGGTGCGCAAGGCCCTGCTCACGTAAATCTGGGCAGATTTACGCGAGCAGGACTTTTAAAATCCGCCCGCTAGAGAATAGCCACTGCCATTAGCAATGGTAACATGGAATAGACTTAGTTTTTGGGTACTTGCCAGGTTCTTGTGGCCTGGATTGGTTACTGTTGGAAACAGGATGCTGGGCTTGATGGACCCTTGGTCTGACCCCAGTATGGCATTTTCTTATGTTCTTATGTTCTTAAAAAAGGCACTTGCACCTGCAAAATAGCATACATGTGAATATGAGCTGTTTTAAAAACCGCAACATACACACGTAAAGTAAGGTATGAGAGCAAACGTGTGTAAAAAAAAAAAAAAAAGGGGGGGAGGAGGGGGCAGACATCTTAAAAGTGAAAAAATGACTGGGTGGGAGGTTTGGTTGAAATGGGGGTCTTCAGGGTGAATTGCCGGGAGGGTCTTCACAAACTGCAGATGGACTAGGTGAACTGGTAGACTAATTGGTAAAACTAGTTATTTCATTGTTACGCATATGTTAGAAAATCCCGACTTAGGTGTGTAAAAGCCAAGTTATGGGAGGCTAAATGCATCTGAATAACACAAGTAAAATCTACTCGCTTATCTCTTTAAAATTGGAAGTACAAATCCGCAGTTATATAATTTGTGCACACTTACTCTGACTTATAAAGCTAAGTAGCACCTTTACCTCTACCTAGATAGCCAGATAAGTTCGAATTTGTCCAAGTAGCACTTTTTTTAGGCTTAGCCTGATATCTTACATGCCCATATAAGGTCAAAAAGTGCTACTTAGATGGACAAGTAGTGCTTTTCAAACTTATCTGTATAAGTGCCTGTTCTTTTCCAGATAAGTCTGAACTTGCGCGGCTTGTGGTTTTCACATATGTGAGCATTTGTGTGCGCACATGTACTTGTATTTTATAATCTGCACATATTATGTCCACGCAGGTTATAAAATACCATAGCAACTTGGCATGCACCCCATATACATGCATAAATGGGTGCACACAAGCAGTTAGGAAAGTTATCCTCTAAGTGCATTACTCTGCATTTTTTAACATTAAATCTTAGGTGCCAGACCCTAGGCAATCCTTGAGCTTCACTAGGTCCCTCCTCATGTTTTCCACACCTTTCTGGATATCCACCTTGTTACAGATTTTGGTATCATCAGCAAAAATACAAATCTTTCTCAACAATCCTTCAGCTGTATCACTCACGGAAATGTTGAAAGGAACCAATCCCAGAACCAATTCCTGAGGCACACTGCTAGTAACAATCCCTTCCTCAGATTAAACGTCATGTACCACTTATCCTATGTTGCCACCCAGTCAGTCATTCTAGGTCCCATACCAAGGTTGTTTCATTTATTTTTAAGTCTCCTATGCAGAACCATGTCAAAAGCCTAACTGAAATCCAAGTACTACATCTAGCGCTCTCCCTTGATCTGACTGGTCATCCAATCAAAGAAATATATCAAATTCCTCTGACAAAATTTACCTCTGGTAAAATCATGCTATCTCAGATCTTGCAATTCATTGATTTCCAAAAACTGCGTTATCTTCTGTTTTAGCAGAATTAATTCCATTAATTTGCTTATCACAGTAGGTCAGACTAACTGGACTATGGATCCCAGTCTCCTCCTTACTTCCACTTTTATGAATAGGAACCACATCTGCCCATCTTCAGCCCTGTGGAACTAATCCCAGCTCTAAAGAAGCATTGACAAGGTGAGCCAGCAGAGTTGCCAGGACATCTCCAAGTTCCCTTAGTACCCTCAGACGTATACTTCTGGCCCCATCACCTTATCTGCTTTTAGTTAGGTCCTCACGAACACACTGTTCCAAAAATTGATTGAAGTTTACTTCACTTCCAATCTTATTTCTATGCATTTTGGGGTAGATTTTCAAAAATGGCGCGTTGGCGTACTTTTGTTGGCGCTCCAGGCGCCAACAAAAGTACGCGGGATTTTAGTAGATATGCGCGTAGCCGCTAAAATCCTGGATCGGCGCGCGCAAGGCTGCCGATTTCGTATAGCTGGCGCGCGCCGAGCCGAGCAGCCTACCTCCGTTCCCTCCGAGGCCGCTCCGAAATCGGAGCGGCCTCGGAGGGAATTCCCTTTCGCCCTCCCCTCACCTTCCCCTCCCTTCCTCTATCTAACCCACCCCCCCGGCCCTATCTAGACCCCCCCCTACCTTTGTTGGGGGATTTACGCCTCCCGGAGGGAGAAGTAAATCCCTGCGCGCCAGCGGGCCGCTAGCGCGCCGGGACGCGACCTGGGGGCGGTTCCGGAGGGCGCGGCCACGCCCCCGGACCGCCCCGGACCGAAACCACGCCCCTGAAACGCCACACCCCACCCCGAAAACGGTGCGCCGCTCGGCCCCGCCCCTGACACGCCCCCGACACGCCCCCCTCGGAAAACCCCGGGACTTACGCGAGTCCCGGGGCTCTGCGCGCGCCGGGAGGCCTATGTAAAATAGGCGCACCGGCGCGCAAGCCCTGCTCGCGTAAATCCGGGCGGATTTACGCGAGCAGGGCTCTTAAAATCCACCCCTTTATGTGGTCCTGCTCCAGGCCCTTCCACTGTGAACACTGAACAGAAATATTTGTTAAATAATTTTGCTTTTTCCTCATCAGCCTCTACATGTTCCTCCCCTTCACCTTTGAGTCTCACAATGCCACTTTTGCACTTCCTTTTATCACTAACATATCTTAGTCTTGTCTTCTTGCTTTACTTTATTTGCTGTTTTATCTTCCATTTGCTTTTTTGCATTCCTGACTACTTTCCCAATTTCTCTTAATTTTTCCAGATATTGTCACCTGTCATCTTCTTTCTGTGATCTTTCTCCCTTACCTTTTCAGCTACTTCTTTAGAAAACTATACTAGCCCTCTCTCTCTCCTCTTCCCTTTATTTACTTTCCTAACAAAAAGATTAGTTACCCTTATTATTTCTCCTTTTAGTTTTGCCCGTTGCTCTTCCTCTTCCCCTAGATTTTCCTAACCAGATATTGACTCCTTGAGGTACTCCTCCATTCTAAGAAAGTTAGTTTTCTTGAAATCTAGGATGCTTGCCTTCGAATGAACCTTCATCTCGTGCACCCTAATACTGAACCACATCATCCGGTGATCACTGGATCCCAGATGATCATCCACTACATCATCAGAGATACTGTCCCCATTGGGTAAGTACCAGGTCCAGTATTGCCCCATCCTATATAGGTTCTGTTACCAACTGACAGAACAGTTCTCCTTGCAGAGAATTCAGGATTTCCCTGCTTTTAGATGATACTGCAGCCAGGATGTCCCAATCAACATCCGGCATATTGAAATCCCTTTCCAAAAGCACCTCCCCTTACACAGCAATCCTGTGAATATCTTTAATTAAATCTCTCTCCATTTCATCCATTGTATTTGCAGGGTTATTAATCATCAGTATTTGGCTTTCTTCTCATATTATGCTACTTGCTTGTAAATTAGAAAACACATCTAACAATAAAGCAATGAAAGACACATCCCTAAGTGACTTATTAATTCAATGACTTACTGGGGTGTGATGCTTCCTGTTCCTAGTGCTACATTGATTCTCAACATTCACCTTATTCAACCCTTAATAATAGTAATTGCAATTGCAGGATTTTTAGAGTCTAAGTAAGTGTCTAGTAAAAAAAAAAAAAAGTCAGGTGTTTGTCAACTAAATTGCATTTGTTTACAGTAAATACCTGTGTTTTTGTAGGATAGTTGATTGGTGATTTGGAGCAAATTGAGTCAAGTTTTCAGCTAGGCTTGGTCACCTAGGCTGAAGAGGTTGAAGAGCTAACCTATGCCTTGGTCTTCCTTTGTTAACAAAGTTACTATTATACTGCTATGAATGTAGGCACAAAGAATCAGTGTCTGTCTTTATGGTGATATTGATATCACTGTGGATATGCCGACTATTACTCTGCGTCACTAACCATGTTGATGTCTATATCAGTACCATACTGCTCTGAAGATGGGTACTAAGATTCAATGCCTGTTTCCAAAACAGTACTGTATCTATGAGATTATGGACATGGAATAAATATTATGCTATAAACCATGTACATTAATATCTATACCAGTGCCAAGCAAGAGATATTCATATCTGTATTGATAACATGCTGGAAAGTTCCAACATAGTGTTTGCTAAATAGAAACCTAACTGATGTAGTTGCCCAGAACTGAATATTTGTTGCCCTCCTCAGTCTCAAACTGCTGCAGTAATGTTTGTGAAATTTTGCAAATTGAGGAGGACTGTGACTTCAATTGTTCTAACCAAATTGCAGAGTAGAAAAATATCTGTTTTGGCAAAACTCAGACTGAATTCACAGTTTAACACAGAAATGCCATTTGAACCACAGCAGTGCTAGTTTGCTTCCGTAAGTAAACATTGTTGTTTGTGATACCAATTGGTTGTCATGGTGTTATTTGTGTTTCAGGCAAGGAAGCTTATCAGTGACTTTGCCATTATCTTGTCCATTCTGATTTTCTGCGCTTTAGACGCTCTGGTAGGGGTGGACACACCGAAGCTAATTGTGCCAAGTGAATTCAAGGTATGTAAAGATGATACATCAGGGCTTGCATGGTGACATTGCCACGACATTGGTCCCTAAGTTGGGTCTTCCCCTCTTTGGGTTGGCCGAGGCTGGAAGGGGACCGGGGGGGAGAGGGGCAGTCATGGCCATTGAATAAGGATGACGCCTGGTGGCTCTGTGCAGGGCCCATGACTGCAGGGGTCTGGAAGGAGCCCGGCTGAAGGCTATCACTGCAATGGCCAGACTAGCTTTGCTGTGGACAGTGAGGGTGAGGATGGTGTAAAATAGGGGAAAAAAGTCCTGTGCAGTTGTAGATGAACACTCATGTCACCTAGTCTCGTCATGCCGACTGAGCTAGTAGAAAGGAGCAGGAGAAAACTGTTGGGTCAAATAAAAAATAAAATAAAGAATCTACGTTATACAGCTACAGAGAGGGTACTGCAGAGCTTTAAGCCTAAGGATAGGCTGCTCCTCATTAAGCAAACAGAGTCACATTCTAGTATTGGCACATGTTATAATGGAGAATCCCGAGTGAGCAAGTTATATGCGTTTCTTTTCTGTAAAAGGAAAAGTAAATATGAAAAAGATCAGGCAAGCAGGTAGCTTATGAATCTCTTGAGCTTTGAGGAAGATAAGAGAGGGAGTATGAGGTTTTAAAAGTTCCAAAGATTACTTCACATCTGTTTGTATTCTGTCCATATTTGCGGTATGCACCTTAGGACCTGCGTTTTTGTTTGTTGTATATTTAAAAGAATTGCTTCCTTTCTTTGGAGGGTTATATTCCATGCTGCTGTTACTACTTATTATTTCGACAGCATTACTAGGTTTATGCAGCACCACAAAGTGTTGCTTTCTTAACCTCAAACCGAATATATGCACGTCTTCTTTTTCTTTTCTCACCACAACAGAAAATATCAGAGGACTCGTTGTGATAAGTCAGTGAACAATGCAACCAAGTATAAAATTATATATATATATATACACATACATTCCTTTCACATTGAATTCTTCCATTAGCTGTGTAAACTAAGTACAGGAGCCTGTCTTGTTGCAATATGCATCATTGTGATAAAAATGGTTACATATTGCCATTCTGATGTTTAGTACTTCAAACATGTATTTACATATAATACATAGAAAGAGTTAAAAAAAAAAAACAACCTGTTTCTTTCTTCATGCAGCCAACAAGTCCCGATCGTGGCTGGTTTGTGCCCCCATTTGGTGGGAACCCCTGGTGGGTATACCTTGCAGCAGCCATCCCTGCCTTGCTGGTCACTATTTTGATCTTCATGGACCAGCAGATCACTGCTGTCATTGTCAACAGGAAGGAACACAAACTCAAGGTTTGTCTCTTCATGCTGCACTGCTTCAGTTTTTCTATTTGGGTCCTTTTGATAATGGATGGTATCACAGGTTTTGCACCTAGTAGTCAAAATTACAGCTTGCTTTTCAGAAACCAGAGTTACTTAGGTGACAAGAGTACCGTGCCGATTCTGTGTCTGTACACCCTGGCTTCTTTTTCTACAACTTTTATCTGATGGTCAGATGCCTGCAAAGTTAAAACAACTTCATCAAGTATATTAATTTTTCTCAATATGTGGAGGCCAGTATTGAAAAGCTATTTAGCCAGATAAGTAGGACTTATCCAAGTAAGTGCTAGCCGCTGAATATCAGTCTATGTTCGGCGGCTGCCACTTAGCCGGATAAGTCATTAGCTGGCTAAGTACATAGCCAGGCTCAAGATCATTTAAAAAGAACGTAAAAATGTAGCTCTTCAAATTAGCATTTGATGTTCAAGCAGCACAGGCTTGACCTCTACAGAATCAATGTTTAGTTTTCTCAGTATGTAGACAGATTCTCATGTCCCTGAGCAGTGCTATTTGTATAGGTTTTTTTAAGAACTGTATATTCTTCTTATTTTTATGGTTTAATGTTTATTTTATTATGTGTTTTTTTGTACCCCGCTCCGAACTAGGGAGAAGCGGGCGATAAACATTTTAATACAAATAAATAAATGAGCGGATCGGGGTGGTGCTACTTATCTTGTTAACTTAAGCCAATATTCAGCCTTTTCTAGCTACGTTAATTGAATAGGTTAGACCTGCTATAGAGCAAGTCTAACTTATCCAGATATAACTTATCCGGCTAAGCAGAGACTTATATATGGATAGCTATGCTGCTGAATATCCTTTCCAAGTTATCTGGATAACTTAGATAATTGGAAATCTTTGAATATGGGGCCCATAGTATCTTATGTCCCTGTGGTAATAACCCAGAGAATTAAAACCTCACTTGTAGATTTTATTCTGCTACCCCCTCTTCCCACCAAGAAATAGACTCCACAGACCATGCTTGGAAAAGAGAGAGAGAGAAGTGAGGGAAAATAATTACCACATATTTCCAAATTGGGTAACACCTCAAGCAAACCATCAGCCGAATATAATAAAACAGCCTTTTTAAAAGAATAATGTTGCGAGGAGATGCAGAAGAGGCAGCAGACCGGATATGTAGGGACCTTCATTTTCAATTTTTATTTTTTTCCCTGGAATTTATCAGCGTTTATTAATAACCAATAAAAATGTGAGAAAAATTAGTGGAAAAAATAAATGATTTGGGGATTATGTAGGATTTATGATTGAACTGAATTTGAATCTATACAATTCTGAATATATATAGTAATGTCCTTTTGCAATACGTTGATTTGTTCAGTAGAAAGTTTGTCTTTGTTTAAAAAAAAAATGGTTAGAGTAAACACACACATCCTTATCTTTAGCCAGTTAAAGCAGGATAGTTTTGATTTGTCCAACTTTTCTGAATGTATTTGCTTTCATATTTGTTAGCTGCTCAGCATCCTTCTTTGGGAGAGGAGCAAGATATAAGAATGGATTACAATGAAATGTATTGATACAACACTAAACACTCTCTCTCCTCCCACCATATCAAACCTGTGCCTTTGTGTACAACTTTGGACTGTCTAGGTAATCAGGGAGGTGGAGTATATAAATCCAGAAATGAAATGAAGGTACAGAGGTCCATATTCAAAAGGCTTGTCGAGCTAACATTGAGAATTAGCCAAACAAACTTTCTGGATTTAAATTGCGACCTTCCTTCACCACCCCCCCCCCCCCCCCCTAAAATAAAAAAGCTGAGAGTACATTTTGTCTGGGGAAATTGTTGCTGCTACAGAATTTACCCACATAAAAAAAAGATGGGGCTGGAGATGTTTCCAGGGCATGGTAAAACTTTATGGTGGTCATTGTGGATATCCGGCATTGTCCAGCTAAAGCTATGTAAGTGTGTCTGCTTGGGAGAAAAGGCTGTCCTAAAGTTTTCTGCATAACTTCATCCAACTAACTTAACCCGCTCCCGCTCACCAGCTCTTTGCTACTGTTTTGCCTGCTGCTCAGCCTTCTCTCCACTAGGGGTCCTCAGAGAGCTTTGCTCCCAGCTGCGCAAATCACCACTTTCCTGATCACCTGATGCCCCAGCCCCAGCCCTTCTTAACCCAGTTGTCCAGTCCTTAGTGCTGCTTCATTGAGTCACCTCAGCTCTCTGACCTGGCCATCCTTACCTTGTTATATTCTGCCTTGCCTTGTGCTCTACCCAGGCCTCTTACCTCGCTCTGTGGCCCTCTTTTAGCCTTTTGCCTTACTTCGGGCCCTTCCAGGTCTTTTGGCCTTGCTCTGCGGCCTCCCAGGCCCTACCTTCCATGCTCAGTGCCCTCTACTGTCTTACTTTATGGCCTGCAGACCTGCTATGTTCTCCTAGCAAGCCTTCTGCCCTGTTGGGCTTTCCTGTTTGTTATTGCTTGTTCAGTCTAGTCCAGTCCTTGTCTGTCCTTTCCTTGTCCAGACCTTTTTGTTGCTTACACTGCCCCAGTAGGGATGTGAATCGGGCTTCGGACGATTGAAAATATCGTCGATATTTTCAAAATTGTCAGAAATCGGGGGCTCCCCCAAAACAATAGGAAAACCCCACGATATTGTTCGTGAGGGTTCTCTTATCGTTTTGGGGGAGGGCGGGAAAAACGGCACACAAATATAACCCCTAAACCCACCCCGACCCTTTAAAACTAATCCCTTTGTTTCCCCCACCCTCCTGACCCCCCCCAAAACATTTTTACAGGTACCTGGTGGTCCAGTGGGGGTCCCGAGAGCGATCTCCTGCTCCCGGGCCGTCGGCTGCCACTAATCAAAATGGCGCCGATGGCCCTTTGCCCTTACCATGTGACAGGGTATCCGTGCCATTGGCCGGCCCCTGTCACATGGAGGGAGCACTGGATGGCTGGCGCCATCTTTAAAAATGGCCGAAAGGGAAGAGGCCTGGCAGCAATCTTATTTTCCTAGGATTAAAGCATTTCTTGAGGTTGGAATCAGTTTCTGGGCCGGTGAGGGGGAGAGGGGTTGTGACATGTGATGGAGGAGTGGGTATCAGGCCAGAAGGCACATGACTTTTTTTTTTTAAGGTGCACTACTTACCCAGATCTCTCTGAAGAGATCTGGGTAAGTAGCTAGTTATCCGGCCACACGAGGCCACGTAACATTAGGCCTGCTCTGAAGCGATACTGCAAGTACTATATGCCTGTACTCTTGAGATTTATAAAATAGGATATACGCATGTACATGCTACTTACTTATTTATATCCTAATTTTATGCACACAACCCCTGCATAACTCCTTGGAAGAGGGTATAGGAAGAGCATACTATATAGAATTTTATTACTGGCAGAAATGATATCATTTAACCAAAAACTCTAGCTTTACACATAAAGCCAACTCTAAGAAGCAGCAAAAGGAAAAACAAAAGAAAATATATTTATACTGAAACTTTAGAGGGCAATTTGCAGGCTGTCTGCTTTGGAAGCAGGTACTGTGGGAACACACAGCATGTGTTTGTTTTTGTTACATTGTGTATATTGAGTATCTTGACTTTGTGATTTATGTTGATTTTATGAGTGTTTCTTTGTACGCCGCAGTGATGTTTTTGGAATTGCTGGTTGTAAGACTGGCTAAATAAAAGGTATACTTGGGCTTTGGGAATTGCCCTCTTATTTTGAATACTGAATATAAAGATAATTGTTTGGTAACTTAAAATCATGCATAAGTTTTGCCTAACTGAAGTCTTTCGCATTGCAAAACCTTATCATAAGCTTCATTTTAATATTTATGCTGCAGATATTTGTGCAAACATGGAAGCTTTGTTTGCACAAGCCTTAAAATAAATGCCATGGAAAAACCATTCCTTTCACTTTTTATTTAAAATGAAAACACAAGAGATGTTTACCTTCTGGTCTGCATTTAATGTCCCTGAATAAAGTGTCTAAGCTTGATATTAAATAATATCTGCTACTTTCCTTTGTCTGCAGTAGTTGCTTAATGAGCAGGAGGTAGTGATAGTTTAGGCTTTCTGGTAGTGTTCTTCCATGTTGTATGGCACTAGTTAATACAGGGATACAGCCTTCATGCTTCATTCTAGATAGTGCTTGTCTGTTTTTGAAAAAGTTGACCTTTCATTGTCAATTAAAATCATTTGAAATGAATGCTTCTGACACAACGCCTGAAGCAACATTTTCAGCATAGCTTACTGAATTTGCAGGCTGATACAGAACGGTGCGCTCGGCCGAGCGCACCGTTTAGCCCCCGTTTGGCTGCATGTTTTTGACGTACTATTATTAACCCTTATACTATAAGGGGTAGCAATAGTGCGTGGAAAACGCGTGGCCAACCCCCTGAAACTAATAGCGCTCATCACATGCAAATGCGTGTTGATGAGCCTATTAGTTAGTCGCCCGAAATACAGAAAGTAAAATGTGCGGCTTGGCTGCACATTTTACTCTCAGAAATTAACGCCTGCCGAAAGGCACTGGGCAAGTGTACATAAAAGCAGAAAAAACTGCTTTTCTGTATTCCCTCTGACTTAATATCATAGCGGTATTAAGGCTGAGGCCCCAAAAATAAAAAAAAAATTAAAAAACTTCTTTAATAAATAAATAATCTGTCCACGGGTTGGAAGACGGACGCTCAATTTAGCCGGCGTCCGTTTTCTGAACCTGTGGCTGTCAGCGGATTCGAGAACCGACGCCGGTAAAATTGAGCGTCGGCTGTCAAACCCGCTGACAGCTGCTGCTTCTGTCAAAAAGGAGGTGCTAGGGACGCGAGAGTGTCCCTAGCGTCTCCTTTTACCGCAGGCCCTCATTTAAATACTCTATTGCGCGCCCAGGAGAGTGGCCTGGGCGCGTGTCAGGAGAGCAGGCGCTCGCCTCGGAGCGCCGGCTCTCCTGCGGTTTTTACCGTATCGGCCCGAAAGTAAGTGTGCCCCTCAAGGAAAGCAGGTTGGTTGAACAGAGAGCCCCAGGCAGGTAGAAATGGACGTGCAGCCCAAGAGAAGAGAAACAAGACTTTATAAATAAAGCTCTGGAAAAGAAAAAAAATTAAGAGTAAAAAAGGTTTACTTGGGGCAGAGAGAGGGAGAGAGAACTTCACCCAAGCTAGGCACATCCTCTTGGGACCTAGAAGAAGGAATGAGATCAAACAATGAAATGGAGGTAATGGGAAGCAGAGAGAATTTGCCAGGTGGTTGGCTGAACCTAAGTGAGAAGGCAAGTAGATGGACAGAGTAGTGGGAGTCACTATGCTCCTCACCTAGAGGATTAGTTCTGGAGAGTCAGGGGTTGTGATCCTCAGAGGAAGGACAATAGGGACTGAGAAGCTGGGAGGGTGAGCAGCAAGAGAGGTAAGCCAGCCAAGTCATCTTGTGCCTGAAGCCAAATTCTCTCCTTCATCAAGCCTTAAAACTTGGGTAAAACTGGAGCCATGGTGGCATAAGATATGGATCCAGACTCAGAACCCAGCCTGTTTGGTGCAAACAGAGTAGAAAAATGACAATCCAAAAGCAACTCACTAGTGCCTAGATTGGGAAGAAGTAATGAACTATCACAGCCATATAACACTATATTTTAGTGCTGGGCAAACTTAACAAAGCGCTTCAACCTAACTAAGTTTTGAGTTCACGGTGGTGAAGAGCTGCTTTGAATATCATATTTCAGTCTAGTAATTAGGGAAGAAAACGTCTAACCCACTCTCCCAGTAATCTGTGTATGTGGAAAAGATTCTGGTAGAAAAATATATGCAAAGCAGGGCAGTGTAGACAGTGATGGATTTAGGGTTTTGCTGCCCCTAGGGCACTGTTGGTGCTGTTGTGCCTCCCCTACCCCCCATAAGGTCAAACAGAGAACAGAATATCTGAGCTCAGTCCCATAGTTTTCAAACAGTAGCTCAAGGGTAGATTCTGCCGCAAAACTAAGAAGATTCTGAATCTCATTGACAAACATTTCCATCTTTTATATTATGTAATAAAAAAAAAAGATGTAATTTTCCAATCTTGCTTGTGTCTCTATAAATAGTTTTGTTGTTTTTTTTAAAGTGGGTGAGGAAAATAGATCTCAAGCATTAGTAGAGAGAGGAGATCTCAGGGATTTGGAGAGGAGAACAGAAGAGGATTGGGGATAGAAGAGGACCATGAGAATAAAAGAGAATTGGTAATGGGGGAGGACCAAGGGTGGGAGATGGAGAATATTGAGGAAAGGGGGGGAAGATGAGGAATCTGGGATGGGGAAGGAGAGAGAGAAGGAGATTCTGAGATTGAGTAAGGGGAGAAGGGAGTAGGAGAGGTTGGGGAGTGGGTTCCAGGATCTGGGGAGAAGGGAGAGGCAGGAAGGAAGGAACGTTTCAAAATCTGGGGGAAAGAATCAGAGGTTGAAGGGTCGTGTCCCTATGGTACCTCAGTCATGCTCTCATTATATTTCCTCTCTAACCTCCCACCCAATCTGACACACATCTGGCACCAATCCCTTCTCTCACAAGTGAAATTCAGTGCAGCTGGAAAGCAGCAAATCTTTAACCTCACTGCTGCTCCCAGTTTTTTGCTGCTCCAGGGGCAGGCCCGAGTATAACTGTGTGTTCATGTTTATTATTTTTTTTTTTTTTGCCATTGTGAATGTACTGTACAATTCATGTGTCAAGCCCTGGATAGTCTGGCAAACCAAGAAGTCAGCATAATAGTTACTGACTGAGAGCTGGAAGGGTGAAACGCAGCAGTAGGACTGAGTAAATGTAACTCGTGGGGGAACGCCTTTCAAGAAGAGCTTTGAGTGATGCTCTATCCTAAACAATTAAACAGCTGGGTGACAACTTAAAAACATGCTTTCAGAAAAGAAAGTTATTTAGATTGGTAGTATAAGTGTGTCAGAGTTGTTCCGGGGAGGGAGGTGGCTTTTGGAGGTGTTACAGGACACCCCACACTCTGACATTCCCTCCACTGCACTCCCTCGTGCTCTCCCTCCTTCCACCACCACACTCCCATGCTTTTGCATCCTTTCTCCTCCCCCATGCTCTCTCTTTCTCCTCCCCCCAAACTTACTCCCTTCACACGCTCTCCACTCACCTCGGCTCTTTACCCCAACAGTCTTTTGCACCCTTTCTCTATGTACCCTCGTTCCCTTTCCACTCCACTTCCCCTGGTATCCTATCGCAATAAACAGCATAGTTAGGGGTGGGAAGAACATAGCAACAGTAGTGGAAGGACCACATGCCCCATGGTTGCCAGCTTTTCATTATCTTTGGATATGGAGGCTGGGGAGCCCCCACTAGCCCTGCTGCTTCAGCACGCCACTCCCAGTTATTATCAGACAAAAGTGCCTGGAGAACACTGCCCACTCCCCTGCTTCGGCCGCCGGCTGCTCCTTAGCTTTGACTGGTGAGGCTTGGAGAACCACAGCTTCCAGTGCACTTATATAATTTGTTATTTCCTGCCTGTGATGTCAAAGTCATGGATGGTCAGACAGATGAATAAACCAAATGCATTAGCTCTTTTGATTGCATAAAACATGTTAAGAACAGAAAATGCTTGGCATGGGAATATTACCAGAATCGTTACAAAATAAAATTAAAACAATTTTTTTGTGCCTTCACTTCTGTGTAATTTTGTAGCATTTGTAAAGTTCCTTGCTAAGATTGTCCTCTCCCCTTTTAAGAATTATATGCTTTGCTAATGATTCCACATAATTACCCAAATCAAGCAGTATTGTGAACAAAGAGAAAAATTAAAAGATGTCTATAATAATATAGTGTGTATGAGGAAACACAAATAAGAAGTACTTGCATGTGCAAGTCTAACCATAATGTTCTTAGCAAATATTTTATCACCCATTTAACAAGGTCAAACAGTCCATGTTAATTAAAAAAAAATAAAGTAAGAACACCAAGGTGAATATTTAAAGCCTTTGGGGTAGATTTTCAAAGGGTCACGTGCGTAAGATACGCACGTAACCCCCGAAAACCTACCCCTGCGCGCACTGAGCCTATTTTGCATAGGCTCGGCGGTGCGCACAAGCACTGGGACGTGCGTATGTCCCAGGACTTCGAAAAAGGGGCGGTCCAGGGGTGGGGCCATGGGCGGGGCCATAGTTTGAGGGCGTGACAGAGGTCCGGGGGCATGGCCGAGTGCCCCAACACAGCGGCCTGTTTCAGGGCTTGGCACGCCTGCCAGAGGCAGGCGTAACTCATCAAAATAAGGTAAGGGGGGGGAGATTTAGGTAGGGCGGGGGGTGGGTTAGATAGGGGAAGGGAGGGAAAGGTGGGGGAACCCAAAAAAAAGTTCCTTCCAAGGCCGCTCCGATTTCGGAGCGCCTTGGAGGGAACAGGGAAAGCCATCGGGCCTCCCCTAGGGTTCGGCAGCGAGCGCATGTTATAAAATCGGGTGTACATATGTGTGCACCAGGTACCGCGCACAAATGTAACCCGCCCCCCCGCGCGTAATATAAAAAATCTGCCCCTTTGTGCGGATAACATTTGGAGTTACTTGAATATTTCCTCTCCACTGACTGCATACATTTTGAGGTAGATTTTAAAAGCCCAGCGCGCACATGAAATAGGGAATGCGCAAATAAGTCAGGCTCATGCGTGCTGAGTGTTTAAAGCTGCCCGGATAAGCGCAAATGTCCCGCAGCACGCACACCTCCAAAGATTTCAAAAAGGGGCGTGGTTGGGACCTGGTCATTTCAGTGGGTGAACCAAAGATGTGCACGTAAACAGTTGCGCGCGCCCTGATTCACACCAAGATCCCCTGCTACATAACTTTATTTCTGCTATAGATGCGTAAGTAAAAGAAAGAAAGAAAGAAAGAAAACTAGACAGATCTGCAGGGTTTTAAGGGTCAGGGCTAACGGGGGGCATGAAGATTATTAAACTATAAGGGTTTGGAAGACCTGTCTCTTAACTGGGCAAACTGAATGAACTGGTAAAACTGGGAATGCCATTGGTGCACACCCCTTTTAAAATCCCTAGGATTTGTTTGCACACGTGCGCGCCAACTTAAAATTTGCCAGCCAGACTATCTTATAACATGCGTGCAAACGTTTTAAAATGGCTTTATCCCTGGGTGCATGGCGACACATGCGCACAAATATGTACCCGCATGCCGGTTTGAAAGTTACCATCTTCGTGTGCACAAAATGTATACTGATAAAAAGTTGTCGATGGAGACATTCAAGAGGTGGGGCTGAAGCATACACAATATGAAGTGTTCTCTGGCTAAAGTTATGCGTACAAGTCTGGTCAGAAGAATAGTTATCCTAAAGGTATCTAGGTAAAATTATGCATGTCAGTTTATCTGAGTAAATTCAGTGGTAGACTTGTGTGGTTAAGTCTCACTGAATATTTGGGAAAGGTTACACGTGTAACTTTTCCCAGATAATTTACCTGCTTGTTGAGTCCATGAATATTGACTTCTAGGTCTTCAGTATACCTTTAATAATATGAAAGTCACACTTCTCAATTATCGGGAATGTTCAACTTGCAAAGGTTTCCCATGTAAGTTGCACAAAATTGCTTTGTATAGCTGTTATCCATCTTGCACAGGAGCAGGGCTTCCACAAGCATGGAAAACTGATTTTGTTCTTGTTTGTTTTTCTCTTGTCTCATGATGTAGAAAGGTGCTGGGTATCATCTGGACTTGTTTTGGGTGGCCATTCTGATGATTGTGTGCTCTTTCATGGCACTGCCCTGGTATGTTGCTGCTACTGTAATCTCCATTGCACATATTGACAGCTTGAAGATGGAAACTGAGACCTCGGCACCTGGAGAGCAGCCCAAGTTTTTGGGTGTAAGGTAAAGTCTACTGAAGAACATTGGATTTTCTTGCCAGCATTGTAATACGTCACATACTTTATGCATTACAGAGAAGTTACCCTAAAAATGTCATGGCATGGGTAGATTCATCCATCAGGAACTACAACACTGTATATGCAATAACAGCCATCAGTTTGACAAAAAATTATGTAAATTGTAATTAATTTTTACCAACTATGTAAGCTGCAGCAGGTCATAATACTATTTGAAAGTTCAGTGGCCCATGAACCTGTCTAGAATGATCACTTAACTACAGTACATGAAACGGACCTTAAACTGAATAGGGTGAATGTATTTTTAAACAAACATCTCTTAGGTAACACAGAAGATCAATATTTATTATTTCTATTATCAAGAGATATTGCTGTTTTCTGAGCGAATCAAAATATCATTACTTTACATTCTGTGATTTTGCCTTATCTGTGTTTTTGTCTAGGGCTCCTATTTTTATGTGCTTATAAATTGTAAATGTAGGTGTTTATTTTCCAGGATATTAGGGGTTCTTTGAGATATGTACATTTCCATAATACAAATGTACTACCATAACAAAACATTCTCCAAGGACCAATAGGTCTGGATTCAATCAGCCATATGAGTGAGATGTCACCAGGCGGCACTATCATGGAACATGCTTTTTTAGACCTTAGAAAGGCCTAAAAGTCTTTGCAAGCACGTGTTTGAGTTCCCGCTGCGTAAGTCACCTCGGTGAGGCAAAAGGACATCTGTTTCCTCTCTCTGCTGTTTGATTTTTCAGGTAATATTTTTCCTTCTTTTTCCCACTTTACTTATTTTCTTTTTCCTATTCTTAAAGTACTTTTCATGAGTCTCCTTAATATGTTTTACTGTAACCCCTTTGTCTCACAATGTTGGAAAAGAAACCCCTTAAACTTTGCACAGAATGCAGAAATAATTTGTTGAGCTTGGACTTCGATGAATTATGCTTCTGCTGCCTGGGCCCGTCTCATGATATTATCAGCTGTGTAACACGTGGAAGCATGTCCCAGTGAGCACTCTTCTATAGGGACCTCAAGCTAAAGATCCATCTCTCTTCCTCTTTGGAGAAAAAGGACAGGAAACATTTCTGAGACTGGTACCTAAAAAGTCTCCTTAACACCGAGCCTTGACTCTCCACTTACATGTTCGGAGCACAAGAAAGGGAAAAGTCACCTTCCTTGGAGCTGAGAATGAGGGTCTGCCTGAAGTACTATACCAAGACTACTCTGACACACACAAATTTGGTGATGTCAAAATCGAGTATTGTGGCACCAAAGCCTCTTGTAGGGAAAAACTCCTCCTCCAGTACTGATGCCAGAACCAGACACCTTTGCCTGTTCTGAATTACCATCCTTTCATGCAAAAGATGTAGTTGTAGTTTTTCCATAATTTGAAGAATATTCCAACAACTCCATTGTCTCTGTCTCTCATGGAGACCATCCTAGAGATATTCTCTGCTCAGTTACATTCCACATTTTTTTATTCCTCAGTTTCAGAAAGATCAACGGGTGTGTCAAGAGACATCTCAAACTCCTGTTTCCTCAGGAGTCTTGCTCGCCAACACTGAGGACAGTTCATTCTTTGATTCCTTCGTCTGTTGTTCACTTGAGTAGTCAATGGGTCTAACGTCAGACTCCTCATTTAAACCAGCTAGGAGCACCATTCCCCCAAAGACGTGACCTTTCCAGCCTTCCTGCAGAAATGGTAGAATCCATTCCCTTTAAACTGGAGGGTGAGGTGGAATCAAGAGAAACTTGCCTGGTATTCTCAAATGCATTCAAACACCTAAGCAAGCTATTTCTGTACTGGTCCATAAGACTGTTAAGGAAGTTCAGTCTAAGATGCAGCAGACTCCTCTCTTCACACTTTCAACATCTAGGAAGCTGTATATTAAGTATAAAGTGCAATCTTGTCCAGACCATAAAGTTCAGATTCCCCATGAGTCCATAGAAGTAGAATTGATCTTTAAGAAAGCAAAACTGTCCAAGATGCACTACTTTGCTCCACCAAAGATACTAAACTCCCAGATAACGTGGGAAGAAAATTCTTCAGGTCAGCAATGTTGTAAAGTAGAATTTCAGCCCATCGAACGGGTTCAGTATTTTTACAACATCCATTTAGAAGCTTATAGACACCTCATCTAGTCTTCTTTCAAAACCACAAGCACAGTTCACCCCTCATGCAGAAGAATGAGCCAAGTATCTCATTAGGTTGTCTTATGATATTTTTTTAAACATCATCAAGATTATCAACAATAGCAGTAGGGACAAGAAGATGAGCTTGGCTAAAAGCCTCAGGCCTACAAGGGGATGTGCATGATAAATTGGCAGAGGCCATTGTTTGGGAATAACTTGTTTGGAGACAAAATTAAGGAGACAGTAGATTTTTATACTTTTCAAACCTCCAAACACTATCGTTCATACCTTCCACAATTATTTTTCTTTTGATCTGATCAAACAAGGTCTATTTATTTATTTAAAAGTATTTATTACCCACCCTTCCAAAAAGGTCTGGTGTGGGGTACAATAAAACATACATAAATGCCCTAAAACAAAAGTACAGTCAACATTGATAAACACATCGTGCTACAAATTTCATCCAAAAGGAGCGGTTTGAAGACCCATTGAGAGGAAAATAGCAAAAAAAAAAAAAAGCCAAATTCCTATTTAGTGTCTGCAAAGGCTCTACTGAAGAAGTATGTTTGTAGAAGTTTATTGAATTCCTTATTATTCAGCTGCATTTTGTATTGCTATACCAAATCTCATCCACAATTACACAGAAAAGTTAAAGCTCATCATGTGCGAGTAACCTCCACTTCCTTAGAACACCTTTGCTCAGCTTCAGTTCAGGAAATCTTCAAAATGACTGCTTAGTCCTCTGTCCACACTTTCGTAAAACATTACTGTCTAGAAGGTATGTCCCACAATGAGAGCAGCTCTGGCCAAGCAGTTCTAAAGAGCTTATTTAATTGAGGGCTAGATTTAAAAAATATGCTTGCGCATCCATTTGCACGCTATCCGGTGCACGCACATGGTCACGCAGTTTTATAACATGCACACACTGGTGCACGCATGTTATAAAATCCTGGGCAGCGCACACAAGGGGTGGGGGGTCAAATAAAGCAAAATCGCGCGGCGACTAGATCGGGGCCCTCCCCAGTTCCCTCCCAGTCCGCTCTAATTAAGGAATGGACTGGGAGGGAACTTAAGAACATAAGAAAATGCCATACTGGGTCAGACCAAGGGTCCATCAAGCCCAGCATCCTGTTTCCAACAGTGGCCAATCCAGGCCATAAGAACCTGGCAAGTACCCAAAAACTAAGTCTATTCCATGTAACCATTGCTAATGGCAGTGGCTATTCTCTAAGTGAACCTAATAGCAGGTAATGGACTTCTCCTCCAAGAACTTATCCAATCCTTTTTTAAACACAGCTATACTACCTGCACGAACCACATTCTCTGGCAACAAATTCCAGAGTTTAATTGTGCGTTGAGTAAAAAAGAACTTTCTCCGATTAGTTTTAAATGTGCCCCATGCTAACTTCATGGAGTGTCCCCTAGTCCTTCTACTATCTGAAAGAGTAAATAACCGATTCACATCTACCCGTTCTAGACCTCTCATGATTTTAAACACCTCTATCATATCCCCCCTCAGTCGTCTCTTCTCCAAGCTGAAAAGTCCTAATCTCTTTAGTCTTTCCTCATAGGGGAGTTGTTCCATTCCCCTTATCATTTTGGTAGCCCTTCTCTGTACCTTCTCCATCGCAATTATATCTTTTTTGAGATGCGGCGACCAGAATTGTACACAGTATTCAAGGTGCGGTCTCACCATGGAGCGATACAGAGGCATTATGACATTTTCCGTTTTATTCATCATTCCTTTTCTAATAATTCCCAACATTCTGTTTGCTTTTTTGACTGCCGCAGCACACTGAACCGACGATTTCAATGTGTTATCCACTATGACACCTAGATCTCTTTCTTGGGTTGTAGCACCTAATATGGAACCCAACATCGTGTAATTATAGCATGGGTTATTTTTCCCTATATGCATCACCTTGCACTTTTCCACATTAAATTTCATCTGCCATTTGGATGCCCAATTTTCCAGTCTCACAAGGTCTTCCTGCAATTTATCACAATCTGCTTGTGATTTAACTACTCTGCACAATTTTGTGTCATCTGCAAATTTGATTATCTCACTCGTCGTATTTCTTTCCAGATCATTTATAAATATATTGAACAGTAAGGGTCCCAATACAGATCCCTGAGGCACTCCACTGTCCACTCCCTTCCACTGAGAAAATTGCCCATTTAATCCTACTCTCTGTTTCCTGTCCTACCCCCTACCTGTCCTACCCCCTACCCTAACCTCCCTGCCCCTTCCCCTCTCCTCCCTCTCCTCCCCACCCTCTAAAACCCTTTTTTTCCCCCTTTCATTTGGCAAGTTACTTCAGGGCCCGACCTGAATTAACTTGCGTGCGCCGGCAGCCGGGACAACGAGGAATGGTGCTGCCCCGGCACTTATTCGTGTCCCGGAGTTTATGCGCGTGGCCGGGCCCGTATGAAAATTGGTCCGGCGCGCTTAAGGCTCAGCCACGCGCATAAACCCCGGGATTTACGCGCGCCGGGGTTTTAAAATCCGGCCGTAAATGTTTTAATTCCTCCCCCAGCCATGCTGCTCTGGGTTATACTCCACCATCAAGAAAAAAAAAAAAATTTTATCTTGCAACCCTCAGCTTGGGAGTCCCCACGTACGTGGCTGAATTCAGTCCTGCTTGTCCAGGGAGAAAGCAAAGCTGTTTGCGTATAACAACGGGGCAATTCTGCTGCACAATCCCATCCTCCTCACCATAGCCCTCCAGCCCTCCTGGGCCACCTGCTACTTCTTACCATTTGTACCAAAGCTTCATTGTTTCTCTGTTCTAGTTGCCCCTGGCCACCATTCCCCGGACGTTTGACATAGCCCGTACTGCCACTCCATGCAAAGTAGGCTTTGCTTTTTTCCCTCCCTTTTGGCCATCTGCTGTTCAGGTACATAAGCATATGTGTTGTCATCCCTAATCCAAGATCGAGGCACCCCGCTCTCCTAGCCCCCCTACTTCTCCCAGTTCTCGGGTCTTAACCATTGCCGCCCGTATGTGTCCCAGGCATGCCTGTCACATTTATTCTCGTTCTTAATCCTGCTCCTGGCTTATTTTTTTCATGAAGAGAAACCGAAACCTGAAAAAAAAAAAAAAAAGCTGTAGTTTGAACAGCTTTTTCATAGTCTGCTAGGAGAGCAGTTGTTTTCTTGATTGACCATGTTATCCCATTCACAGGATTGCTGGGTTTAAGAATAGATGGCTGGCTTTTAGGTTATTTTTTTATTTATTTATTTTAAAGTAAACAGACTAATCTGTTTAATTTTGTAATAACATTGAAAATTGGTATCTTATATTAACCAGAAACATTTTCAACTAAAATGAGCAGCTGCCTTCAAATTGTAAAAAGATTTAAAAGTATTTGTTTTCCTTTGTAGATCCACCAGTTGATTGGAATACTCCTAAAACTATAGTACTTCAAAAATGACTACTGACTGAATGATAATTGTCATTTTTGAAAAGGAACAGGAAGGAAGATAATAATGTATGACTGAAAGAGATTTTTACCCCAAATCCCCATGCATATCTTTTCTCTGTTCCAATTTATATAAACATAAGCATAGCAAAAATAGCGCATTAATCATACAAATCCATTTTAAAGGCAATGCGGATAAAAGAAATTAATACTCTCTGTTTATGAATTAAAGTACAAAGAAGCAAAATTTCAGAATCAAATAAAAGAAAGGGACACAGATTCATAATGTTGTCAAGTTCTTTGGTGATGAAAAGTAATATCTCCAGGACAGATTTTAATTATGTGATTTGGTTTCAGGGAGCAAAGAGTCACTGGGATCATTGTGTTCATTCTGACTGGTGTGTCTGTCTTTATGGCTCCTATCTTAAAGGTAACAATATTATCTACTCTACCTTCATGGATGAAAACAATTCCTCTTTTTTTTTTTTTATCAATATGGAAGATTTTATAACAACCTATTCCCTAGATTCATCATTTTGCTATAAATTTCGCAGGCCTAATGCCTGTGATAAGAAAAAGGGGTGTGGGTAGGCTAATTTTCTGGTTACTGCATCACACAGAGAGAGAGAGAGAGAGAGAGACTGACTCAGTATTAGGCAAGTGGGTTAGTTTACTATTTATATCACTGTTACGGGGGGGGGACCTTTAGAGTCAGGGTGGGGAAGGCTTGGGGGGGCAGCTTAAGATACATCACGTGTACAAACAGCACAGTTAGACACCTGTGAAAACTGGATGTCATTCGGAGCGCTGAGAGTTGAAAGAAAAGTAGATTTGTACACCAGAGAGTACATTATAGCAAAATGATGAATCTAGGGGATAGGTTGTTATAAAATAGTAAACTGACCCATTTGCCTAATACTGAGTCAGTCTCTCTTCCCCCCCCCCCCTTTAGTGTATGCGTAAATCCCAGCTCTGCCTCTTCCCCCCTCCCCCAAATGCCTGTTGTTTGTGTGCATAAAAGTACGTGGGAAATCAGGTTATGTGCATACTTCTATACACTCAACCCCTGGGCAATTTAATAACAAGCCAGTTTTGCATACAAACTGATTTGAAAATTACCCCAATAACTCCCAGTAGGAGTCGAACAATCTGTATGCAGTGGTGGTGGTGGTTAGTGGTGTAGAGAGGAGATGCGCATGGTATTCAGTGGCCAAGAAAGATAAAATATTTACCTGCAGCAATATGCAGCATTCTCCTAAAATGAGAGGATTTGTGTAAAAAAAAAAAGTGGGGTTTTTTTTTAAAATAAACTTCTTCTTGGCAAGTAAACCATTCAGCACAGTAATTATATATCAAGTACATGTTTTACTTGCAGAAAACCAGAAATAACATGCAATAGCAAAATACTGGTACCTTGCCAAACGAACTTATAACTTTTATTTCCCCAAAGTCCCATGTCCTGGCCAACCATGCATGCATATGGTTTCTGACTGCGTGTCCAAAACATTCACTGAATGTCGCTTTTGTGCAACTGGAAATGTGTGTGCGCTATAAAAGCGCAAACCTATTTTCTTAATGAGTACATATACGTTTTCTTCTTTCTCTGTCTTCCTCTGGTGGTTTTGTTTTGCAGCCAGTTCATATAAGGATACATTTTAAATAGGGTGTCTAACTGGTAATGTATATGCATACTTTTCAGCCCGCACAAACTAAGTCTATTTTTAAACATGCACTGCATTGTTTGAATATCAACTTGTGCGGCAAAAAGTGCATGCATGTACCTTAACGGTGTTAAAATGATGGTGCAAAGTACTTATACTGGAAGCACGCCTAGTACACACAACCACAATCCTGAGCTTAAAATGCATGCACATGGTTTCTGACTGTGCGTCCAAAACAGTTACTGAATGTCTCTTTTGTGCAACCTGGAATGTGTGTACTATAAAAGTGCAAGCCTATTTTCTGGTGATTAAAAATATACTTAGCTGGATATAGTTGCTTTCGGTGGGTTAAATCTATTTTTACTAGTGTAAAATACCCCTAGGTCTTGGAACATTTCCACATAATCTCTTAATAGACAAGAGCTAAGAGAGGCTGGCAGGTCTTCCAGCCACCTGTATCATTTGGATACAGGCTATTCAATGAGCATATTGTGATGCAGCTGTCAGTAGCCAGGAGATTTTTAACTTTACGGCGATCTCAAGTACCTCCTGGTTCCTCTTTATCACGTGTTTCCACTTTACTCATTCTAGCTCCAAAATGTATGGACCAGTTCTATAATGGCAATAGCGCTCTTCAGGATGTTTATTTTTATTTATTTAAAAACTTTTCTATACCGTCGTTCAGTGATATACCATCACAATGGTTTACAAATAGGCACGTAAATAATATTGGAACGGATTATAAATTAACTAGTAGGTGCCAGAATTGTTCAGTTTCATGATTCGAAAAATATACGCTATATGTGATGTGGATTGTAAATCCATTTATGGACTATCCATACATGATATATACTGTAATTCTTTAATATTTAAGTACTGTATTTTTCGCTCCATAAGACGTACTTTTTTCCCCCCAAAAGTGGGGGGAAAATGTCTGTGCGTCTTATGGAGCGAATATAAAAAAAAAAAAAATCTAACAAACCCCCCCCCCCCAGACCTGCCAAATTAATTTACTACAACCCCCCACCCTCCTGACCCCCCCAAAACCTACCAAAAGTCACTGGTGGTCCAGCAGGGGTCCAGGAGCGGTCCGGGAGCGATCTTCTGGACTTGGGCCGTCGGCTTCCAGTAATCAAAATGGCGCCGAATGCCCTTTGCCCTTACTATGTTACAGGGGCTACCGCTGCCATTGGTCGACCCCAGTGACATAGTAAGGGCAAAGGGCCGTCGGCGCCATTTTGATTACTGGCAGCCGACGGCCCACGTCCAGGAGATCTCTTCCGGACCGCTCATGGACCCCCGCTGGACCACCAGGGAATTTTGGCAGGTCTTGGGGGGAGTCAGGAGGGTGGGGGGTTGTATTTAATTAATTTGGCAGGTCTCGGGGCGTAGGAGAGTGGGGGATTGTTAATTAATTTAAAGGATTGGGAGGGTTTTTTTGGGGGGGGTTCCCCACAGAAATAGACAAACATTTTCTGATCTGGGGAATGGACCGAAATGGCCCTCCCCAGAACCGAAAACAAAATGGGGAGAAAAAAAATGTTATGCACTCCCCTAATTTGCTCCATAAGATGCACAGACGCCCGGGGACAGAGCCGGTTTAGCACAAAATTATTATTTTTTTAAAATTTTCCCCCTCTGAATCCTAGGTGCATCTTATGGTCAGGTGCATCTTATGGAGCGAAAAATATGGTATGTTAAAATAAAAAAGAACGCATATATGTTATCTGGTGACTTTTTTGTTTGTCTGTGCGTAGGAGTCTTTTTCTTGTTTATTAGTACCACCTATTTTCCACTCTCACTTTGAAAAGCTTTTTTGAAGAGCCATGTTTTTAAACTTTTTTTGAAGAGTTTTAAATCTCTCATTAATCTTATTTCGGGTGGCATTGAGTTCCATAATATTAGACTGGCTAATGATAGTGCTCTCTCCTTCACTTGGGTCAGTTTAGCTGTCTTTAGAGAGGGTATGGTTAGTAGAGCTTTATTTGCTGATCTGAGATTGTATGCCCATCTTTTGTTGGGATTAATATGAGGCATTCATACCAACAGTGCAAATGCAAGATCACCACAGAGGCATTTGTGTTTTTCCGTGCTGTGAAATAAGCTCTCAGTGTACAGCCACACTTCATTCTGGTAGCTTATTTGTGCTGTCATAAGAATATAAGAACATGCCATACTGGGTCAGACCAAGGGTCCATCAAGTCCAGCATCCTGTTTCCAAAAGTGGCCAATTTGGCCATAAGAACCTGGCAAGTACCCAAAAACTAAGTCTATTCCATGTTACTGTTGCTAGTAATAGCAATAGCAGTGGCTATTTTCTAAGGCAACTTAATTAATAGCAAGTAATGGACTTCTCCTCCAAGAACTTATCCAATCCTTTTTTAAACACAGCTATACTAACTGCACTAATCACATCCTCTGGCAACAAATTCCAGAGCTTTATTGTGCGTTGAGTGAAAAAGAACTTTTCCGATTAGTTTTAAATGTGCTACATGCTAACTTCATGGAGTGCTCCCTAGTCTTTCTGTTATCTGAAAGAGTAAATAACCAATTCACATCTACCCATTCTAGACCTCTCATGATTTTAAACACCTCTATCATATCCCCCTTCAGCCATCTCTTCTCCAAGCTGAAAAGTCCTAACGTCTTTAGTCTTTCCTCATAGGGGAGCTGTTCCATTCCCATTATCATTTTGGTCTCCCTTCTCTGTACCTTCTCCATTGCAATTATATCTTTTTTTTGAGATGCGGCGACCAGAATTGTACACAGTATTCAAGGTGCGGTCTCACCATGGAGCGATACAGAGGCATTATGACATTTTCCGTTTTATTCACCATTCCCTTTCTTATAATTCCCAACATTCTGTTTGCTTTTTTGACTGCCGCAGCACACTGAACCGATGATTTCAATGTGTTATCCACTATAACGCCTAGATCTTTCTTGGGTGGTAGCACCTAATTTGGAACTAACATTTAGAACCTAACATTGTGTAACTATAGCATGGGTTATTTTTCCCTATATGCATCACCTTGCACTTATCCACATTAAATTTCATCTGCCATTTCGATGCCCAATTTTCCAGTCTCACAAGGTCTTCCTGCAATTTATTACAATCTGCTTGTGATTTAACTACTCTGAACAATTTTGTATCATCTGCAAATTTGATTACCTTATCATATTTATTTCTGGATCATTTATAAATATATTGAAAAGCACGGGTCCCAATACAGATATCTGAGGCACTCCATTGCCCACTCCCTTCCACTGAGAAAATTGTCCATTGAACCCTCTCTCAGTTTCCTGTCTTTTAGCCAGTTTGTAATCCACGAAAGGAAATCGCCACCTATCCCATGACTTTTTACTTTTCTTAGAAGCCTCTCATGAGGAACTTTGTCAAACGCCTTCTGAAAATCCAAATATACTACATCTACAGGTTCACCTTTATCCACATGTTTATTAACTCCTTCAAAAAAAGTGAAGCAGATTTGTGAGGCAAGACTGCCTTGGGTAAAGCCATGCTGACTTTGTTCCATTAAACCACGTGCATAAGAACATGCCATGAAAAAGAACTTTCTCCTATTAGTTTTAAATGTGCCACATGCTAACTTCATGGAGTCCCTGTTAGCAAAGTCATCAGTAAAGCTTTACATTTTTTTTAAGAAAAAGTCCTGCCTATTCTGATAGAAAGGACTTTAGAATTCACTATTCAAATCCCATTTTTGTTGGGTTACTCTGCTTCCTGATGCATACATTCAGTATCTCTGCCAGGAATAATATCAGTAGGTCAAATCTAGGGGTGAAGTTTGTGGCCTTCATCCAGATCCCTAATCTTTAGAACACAATTCCAACTTATCTTCTCAGCTTTGCAGTATCCTAATATTCACATTTTGTATCATTCACAAGAAAACATTTTCAAATTTTAGAGCACAGTTCCAACTTATCCTTCTCAGTTAGGTCTGTAGTATCCTAGTATTGAAATGTTTGTCACTCAAGGGCAAAACATGTCCACGGTGAAAGCCTCAAGCTAAAGTCCTGCAGCTGTATCACCCTACTCTTTAAGTATGAGCCCAAAAGCCTGTCAACACAGTTCTGGACTTTGCATTTCTTTTCATTGTAACATTCACATTCCAGCCCAGTTCTATTAAATAGGCTATCAAATGTCTCAGACCAACCTGAGCAGCATTGATTACTTTCATGCTTTCCCTTTCCCAATGGCTTTCACACAAAAGTACTTCCTTAGCGATTTGCAGTGTCCCTCCCCCACACTAAGGGCTCATCTGGTTCTAGGGTTTGTAGTTCAGTGGTTTTACAGTTACTCCATGACTCAACTATTTCACTTTTACATAAGCCTTTCCATTAGATTAATTTCTCCCCTTTCTATCACAGTGTGGCCTTTCATGCTGCAATTGGTGGTACTTATCTCCAGTTCTTTCTCTGTGACCCCCCTAATGAAGTAAACCACACTTCCTTCCTCCCTTGAATTACCCCACGTATGTCCATATAGTAATGTCTTTCTATATGTTCTGTGATTTTGATGTTTGGAACAGTGACTTCAGTGCCACTTTTTCCTGGCACTGAAGTCAGGCTAACTGGTCTGCAGTTTCCCGGATCAGCCCTGGAGCCCTTTTTAAATATTGGGGTTACATTAGCTATCTTTCAGTCTTCAGGTACAATGGATGATTTTAATGAAAGGTTACAAATTTTTACTAATAGGTCTGAAATTTCATTTTTTAGTTCCTTCAGAACTCTGGGGTGTATACCATCCGGTCCAGGTGATTTACTACTCTTCAGTTTGTCAATCAGGCCTGTCTGTGGATCAATCCACTTTACAAAACAGTAGATAAGAAGTAGCATTTCTTTTCACCCACCTGCTTCCTCTTCCTTTTGTTTGCTTTTTTTCCTTTCTTTAAAATTAAGAGATATATGGTTTTCTCCTGGTAGAAATCTGCGCACACAATTTTAAAATTCTGCATGTTTTGTATTGGTCAGAATACCACATTATAGATGGCAATCTCTAACGGGCCGATACAGTAAGGAGCGGTAGGAAGAGCTGCGTTAGTGCCAGGCGCACCTGCGTTTGCCGCACGCACAGTCCGGCTCACCTACCGCTCGATACTGTATTTAAATAGCTTGCAAATGCAAGCCGCGTCCAAGAAGCGTCTGTGAAGCGTTAGGCCCGCGCAACCCATTTTACTGTATATGCGCTTAATACAGCGCCTATACAGTATCCTGGGTGCGCTGGTGCCTGTCATTTCAAATGTCATTTCAAATAACATTTGAAATGACAGGCACCAGGAAGTGGATCCCAACTTTAACCCAAGAAATCCTAAAAACCTAAAATCCCCTCCTCCCGAAGCGACTTGACATGTACCAACTTACTTTTTGTTACTTTTCAGCCCTTTCAACCTTCTCTGCCGTCCTCCGGAGGGGGGCAGCTGGCGGCGAAAGCGGCTTCCATTGGTCCCCGCGCAGGTCCCGGTTCTCCTGGCTCAGCTGCTCCAGCTGCACCTCCAGCTCCTCGATGCGCCGCCGCTGCGTCTCCAATAACTTCTGCTGGCTCTCGATGATGTTGTTCAGCTCCAGCAGGTAATCCGTGGCGCGGTTCGGGCTCTCGGCTCCAATGGCTAGAGCCAGCGAAGCGCATGATGTAATGGCGCAAGCGAAGCGTACTTTCATTGGCTTGAGCGCCCAAATTACGTCACGCACGCCCGTCCATGTGCTTTCATTAGCTTGAGCGCCCGTCAGTTTGGGTGCTCAAGCCAATGAAAGTACGCTTTGCTTCACTCGACCATTATGTCATGCGCTTCGCTGGCTCTAGCCATTGGAGCTGAGAGCCCGAACCGCGCTGCAGAGTACCTGCTGGAGCTGAACAACATCATCGAGAGCCAGCAGAAGTTATTGGAGACGCAGCGGCGCATCGAGGAGCTGGAGGTGCAGCTGGAGCGGCTGAGCCAGGAGAACCGGGACCTGCGTGGGGGGGACCGCTGGAAGCTGCTTTCGCCGCCGGCTGCCCCCCTCCCCTCCGGAGGACGGCAGAGAAGGCTGAAAGGGCTGAAAAAGCAACAAGAAGTAAGTTGGTAACATGTGAAGTCGCTTCGGGAGGAGGGGATTTTAGGTTTTTAGGTTTCCTTTTGGGGGAAAGTTTGCCGTCTACCCTTACCCCTGCCTCTAACGCAGGGGTAGGGGTAGGCGGTAAATTAGCAGGTTAAACGCGCGGCTAAACTGCAGGTTAAAAAGGCGATAGTCGGGGCGTGTGTTACTGAATGGGGGGGAATAGCTAATCCGATCGTTTACATCTCATATACAAGCCACGGGCGGAAGGGGTTACTCGTTGATTTAAAGAGGTGGTAAGAGTGGGTTAAAGGGGATAGTGAATCGCGGGTTGGGCTAATGCGGCCAAATTGTGAGTAAAAGGCGGTTTAGAAACAGGGTAACTGCGGCTGCACTTTACTGTATTGACCTGTAAGTAATTAATTTAAAAAAGATTCAGTCTTTTAAATATTTTGAGCAGAATTCCCCTAGAAGTACACTGTAATATTCTCTCTTCCAGCCTCTCTTCCTTTTCCCCTGGCTAGACCCCTTTCACTCTGCCCTCTCAAGCACCAACTCCTGTCTCTCCACTATCTCTCCCCTCTCCTCTAGGCTCAATCTCCTGCGCGCTATTTCTACCCCAGCCCTCCACTCCTAGAGTTTGATTCTTTTCTCATATAGCCCCTTATCAGGCTCCCTCTTTCCCCCCTTCACACAGGCCCCTCTTTCTCACACACACACGTCACACATTCTTCCTCTTTCTCTATTGCACCCACACACACACACACACACTCTCTCTCTCTCTCTCTCTTACATACCTACTCACAAACCCCTTCACACAGGCTCCCTCTCTAACACACACTTGCATTCCCATATACAACTATACCCACACACACACAGATGCTCCCACTCTCTTACTAACATACACACACCCTCACCCATATACACACAATATCCCTCTCTCACACGCACAACTCCCAATCTCTTACACACACATGCACCCTCACTCCCTTACATGCACACACACCCCTTCCTTTCTCAGTCACATAGGCTCATTTGCTCTCATTCTGGGCCCCTCCCTCTTCAGCTGCAGGCAGGATGTACTCTGCCTGTGGCTATCCAGCCTCTCTCTTCCATGTCTTCTGCCACAAGCAGGATAGGCTCCGCTTGTGGCCACCAGGCCTCCATCATCTTCTACCACAAGAGGGTTGCACTCCACTCGTTGCACCTCCATCATCTTCTGCGGCGAGCAGGATGGGCTCTACTCATGGCCTGCCAGGTCTGTCCAAATTCTGGGCAGAATATGAGAATTTTGCACAGGAGGGGAATTCTGTGCAAATTTCTCCAAGTGTGATTGATGAAATTCAGGCTTCTACGGCATTTGAGCACATTTATGATATCTTGCAGTTTTTTTTGTTTTTGCTTCCTCGTGTAACTAATGTTTATAAAGCCTTCCCGAGGCATGCTAGATCCTGAGACATGCTTCTCCAAGGTTTTCATTTTGTTTCCAAATGTCAGAGTAGATGTGACTCCTTGGGGGATGGGCACAGGTTTTTTTGGTTTTTTTTTTAATGACCTTACATTTAAATAAGCCCAGTGTGGCCCTCGTGCCAAAAGGTTTGCTCATCCATGCTCTCAAAATAAAAGTTGGCTTTGATCCCAACTGATACATAGCAGCATGACAGTGCACATGTTGTTGAGGTTAAATTGAAACGTTTTTTTTTTTTTCCGAGAACAAGCAGGATGTCAGTTTGCACACATGGGTGACATCATTGGATAGATCCCAGCACAGAAATGTTATGTCAAAGTTTCTAAAATTTTGACTGAGCCTCTCTGAGCATGCTCAGCATGCATTATACCATGCATCTATGCAGGGACCCCCTCAGTCTTATAACATAGAATTGAGGAATGAAAAAGAAAATTAAAATAAGAATAAAACCCACAAAGCTGAAACCTATCTCCATGGGGTGTAGAGGGCAGGTTTCATGAGGGCTGACATCCCGCTGTCCTTGAAGAACACCTGTTACAGGTAAGAAACTTGTTAGGATTTGTGAGTTTCGTGGACCCTTCACCTGAGGTGAGTGTTACAGCCTGAGGGGAGGAGCCCCACAGGTCCTCACCGTCGGGAGGCGTGGTCAGCAGTAGCAGGGAACACAACTGTAGTATAGCATAGTAACAGAGTCTCTGGTATGGTGACGTAGGGGCTGCCCCGAGGAGCGGGGAAGTGTAGAGTTAAGCTTAGCAGTAGTAATGAAGGCTGCCCCAAGGAGTGGGGAAGCAAGAGCAAAGTCACTCGAGTTGAGATGTAGACACTGCCCCGAGGAACGGGGAAGCGTGGGACAAGTCACGGATGTGGAGACGGAGACACTGCCCCGAGGAGCAGGGAGGTGTGGAGCAAGTTGCTGGTGTAGTTACGTAGACACTGCCCCGAGGAGCAGGTGCACGCAAAACGGTGTTGACCCTTTTTCGTGTTCTACTTAATCTTTACTAGATTACTTATGGCACCTTTCAGAATTCGGACTCCAGACTTCTTCTGTACAGGTACACCTCAGTGCCATAGCAGCATATCACAAACCGATAGGGGATACCCCAATTTCAGCACAAACCCTAGTCAGTCGGTTTATGAGAGGCTTATTTCAGCTAAAGCCTCCCATCTGACCACCGGTTACTGAATGGGACCTTAATGTAGTACTTGCAAGACTCATGCACTCTCAGTTTGAGCCTTTGCATTCCTGCGATGTGAAATTTCTTACATGGAAAGTCTTTTTCCTCGTAGCTATTACATCAGCTAGGAGGGTCAGTGAGTTACAAGCACTGGTCGCTTACTCACCCTATACTAGGTTCCTGCACGACCGAGTGGTCCTACGCACTCACCCAAAATTCCTACCTAAAGTGGTAGTAACGGATTTTCACCTCAACCAATCTATTGTTTTACCCACTTTCTTCCCAAGGCCTCATTCTCACCAGAGGGAGAGAACCTTGCACACCTTGGATTGTAAACGTGCACTCGCCTTTTACCTTGATCGCACTGCAGTCCATAGAAAATCCACTCAACTCTTTGTTTCTTTTGACAAAAACAAACCAGGAGTTGCAGTAGGAAAGCAAACTCTCTCCAGCTGGCTAGCAGACTGTATCGAATTCTGCTATGAAAAAGCAGGCTTTCCTCTCCAGGGGCGTAAAGGCGCACTCAGTTAGGGCTATGTCAACATCCATAGCACACTACCGTTCAGTACCTATTGCAGATATTTGCAAGGCTGCTACTTGGAGTTCGCTGCATACCTTTGCAGCTCATTATTGCTTAGATAAGGAAGGAAGACAAGACTTTGCCTTCGGACAATCTGTCTTGAAAAACCTATTCCCAGTGTAATACCAACTCCTTCCACAACCATCTGCCGTGATTCAGGCTGCCTCATCTTCGTCAATGGCACATCAGTTGTTGTGCCTGTTGCACGATTTATGTACTATTGACTGATTCAAGAATGAGTCAGCCTGTAGCTTGCTAATCACCCATATGTGAGGACTGTCATCCTGCTTGTCCTGGGATAAAGCAAAATTGCTTACCTTGTAATAGGTGTTATCCCAGGACAGCAGCATGTAGTCCTCACGAAACCCACCCGCCATCCCACTGAGTTGGGTCAGTTACGTTTTTTTGGTTTTTTTTTTGCGCTCGTACTTTATTGCTACAAACGAGACTGGAGGGAAACCCCTGTGGATGCAGGGATCATGGCATGCTGGTTATGCTCAGTAGGCTCAGTGTGCCAGCCAAAAGTTTCTAGAAACTTTGACAGAAGTTTTTTCCGAGAGGGGGCTCCATTGATGGCGTCACCCATATGTGAGGACTACATCCTGCTGTCCTGGGATAACACCTATTACAAGATAAGCAATTTTGCTTTACTCCAACACCTCAAGTGGTGCTGTTTGATTGGCTTCCTCCTCTGCTCATCAGAGGTCGGGGTCCCCATTTGTTCTTTAGCAAAGTCTGCTATGTGGGTAAGAAAATAATACTGCTCCACTGGAAAGCAACAACGCCGCCCTCATTTTGGGAGTGTTGCAACCATCTTCACAGACTGTTACAAATGGAATGATGATCTCTTGGACTTCACCGCGACTTTGCAGTAACTTCCTGCAAACCTGGAATTCGTATATTCAATCCTTGTCACACCGTTTCAGGAGTCTGATTTTGATCGGTTGAAACGCAAGTTCTGGACTGGCAAAAAGTGGTTTTGATACATAGTGTGTGACGCTTATGGATCTTAGACTCTCTTTCTTTACGTGTAGAGGAGGGGATGGGGGGGGGAAACAACAAAAGAGAGGGGGGAGGACTGTAAGGGTTGAGGTTGTGGTGGGGATAATGGGGGGGGGAAAGCAAGTAGAAATAAAAATAAGGGGGGGGGGGGGGATGGACCGGTATTGGGATGGGGGGGGGTACACGGGCAATTTCATTTATTATAATAAAACTATTTTCTGTGCTTGGTTCATGTTGGTCTGCGGATGCATACAAGAGTCGCGGTGCCTATTGTCTGCCTACTTTTGCAAGCAATAAAATTGTTTAAACTAAAATAGAGAACTGAAAATAGTGTAATCCCCCCTCTTCTACAAGCTGGTAGAACATAAGGGGCACTGTTGAGACCGGTGAGACCACTAAACAGTCAGTGTTCCTTGGTCCTTTCTTGGCAGAAGGAAAGAAAAGTCTTTCAAGATTTTTGGTCTTGTGGGATATCTTCTGACACATTTCCAGTAAAAAAAAAAAAAAAAAAAAAAGAGAAAACCATGCCCACACAAGTCTGGGGTTGTTACAAAATAAATACATTTACATACATTATATTGGTACCTGCACAGTGGTGTGCAGATCTGTGTTTTAGCGGATGGAAACGGAAAATTCTCCTGAACAGTAGGTTACAGATGAGCTCAATCATGGCAGTCCTTCATCTGATTCCAGCTTGAAATGTCACTTCTTAGAATAGACAAGGCAATTCATCTTCAGTGTAGACAAGAACAATGGGAATAAAAACCCTTCAGCACTAATCACCTCTGGTTCTCTCACTCATGGGATCATCTTGGATCTCAAGAAGGCTCCCGAATCCTAGGATAGGAGATAGAAGATAAAGCTGAAACAGAGAATGAGAACAGGTGAGAATGGGCATCTCAATTTTATAGAAACAGCTCTTCCTGCAAGACACCTCCCACTGGGGGAGTGACTGACAGCCACTACATCATATTCTGGTGTCTGTGAAGACGCTGATGCAATTAGTAAGGGTCCCTTTTGGGACACCCTTATAGAAGTAACACAGAGCAAAATATTCACAATGAACTCCTATTGTTTTTACTCGGTCACCTTTCTAACTGAAACAAATTAAAATATTAATATAGAAAAAATAAATGAGAAATAAATTATATATATATATATAGTGAAAAAGGAGGGAAAGAAAAGTGTTTTTCAGTTTTGGTAAGCAGTTTATTAACAGTTAAACTGATTGTATTTATTTGAACATAATCACTTTGCATGCCTACTTCAAGTACTTTTCCATTTTTATTGAGAGAATGAATAGTAAATAGGGTATGATATCTGTTTGCAGTGTTTGCATGCTGTCTGGGGTTTTCTGTGCTTTTATTTGTGTGTGTTGGGGAGGGGGATGGGGGCCTTAATGCTTTTATAAAATAAAAAACATGAAATGCAGAAATATTTAGGCTATTTGTGATTGTAGTAAAATATTCTATTTGCTTGCAAAATAGGTTTTTAAAAAAATCACACACACAAAAGATGTAGTTCTCATTTACTTGTTTTCAAATGAGTCTTGGAAATAATTTCAAGATTAATTAGGGGGAAGGTAAAATGAGGATTGTACTGCGTGCTGCACAGAATTTTTTTTTTTCTGCTTTTTTTTTTTTTTTTTTGGAGAGATCAGATTCAGAACACCTAGCGCTACTAGCTTCCTTGAAGTGGGATGTCCTCATTAAATGCTAACCTCCTCATCTCTTCCCCCCCATCCTTGGTTTTGTAACTCCTTATCATACAGTCTGGCCTTTTGTTGCTCTTCAGAATGCATTGGACTGGGGAAGCTGGGAAAAAAACCCCGGGACTTGGCAAACCTCTCAACGCCGAGATTCTGCAATACGCAAGGCTGTAGCTTTAGGCGTTCCAAAGGTTGCAATAAACGCAGCTTATGGCTGATTAGGACGGGAACATTTTCAGGACCTAGCACTTGTTTGTTTTTCTCCTGTCCTCAAGAATATGTCCCTGGAGGTAAAACACAGAACTTCCAAGGCAGAAGTTGTCAGATGTTTATGTCCATGGGGAAATTAGGATTTTGTTCGGCAGTGTTTTGTGAGCCTGTTTCACAGCCGTTCCCCCTCATTATTTCATTTCTGCAGCTGCCATGCTCTTCTTAAAGCCCACTGTGTGCGTGTGTCCTGTGAAAGCTGGGGCACGGATTCATCACTGTGGAATTTGTGTGTGTTGGGGGGGGGGGGGGGGTAGGGGGAAGGTCCTTAGTAGAAGGGATTCTTAAAAACTGTAACGTACCCACCAGCTCATTTTTAAACATTTATGAAAAAATTCTTTGGTATGGGACTCAATTTTTGAGCTATCCACTTTGGGACAAAGTCCGCGGGTATGTTTCACCAGCTTTTGTCTTGAGTAGATTCTTCATGGGAAATGGCACGGGCGCATTTAGAAATCCTGCCTGTGCTTGTTAGATTCCGGTCTCGCCCATCACATTTCCCCTGGAGCCCTCTCCCCCTCCCCAGTGCCGCTAAACTTGCTTGCCTGGTGAAACACCGCATATAATTTAGGCAGGGTGAGGAAGGGGAATTTTCAGATTGCCAATATTTGCAGATAAATCATTGTTTAATAACACTGCAAGTAAAACCTTCGTGTCCCAAACTGGGTCAGCCTATCCAAGCTCCAACGTAATGTACTGGAGAGTGCACACGAGCAAAATAAATACAATAAAGTAACCTAATTTTAAATACTATTTTGAGAGAGCTTTATGGAGATATGGATAGGGAATAAAGGAGGTGTTAAAGCCCCTTTCAAATATTTAGAACTGTGCAATATGTATTTTTAAATGTTTAAATCCTCTGTTTGCAAATAGAGGAACATAGGCCGTATGGCAAAGTTGGCCAACTCTGGGCCTTGAGAGTCACAAATGGGGAAGGTTTTTTCAGGATATCCACAATGAATTTGCATGAGAGATATTTGCATAGAATGGAGGAAGTGCAAAGAAATCTATTTCATGTATTTTCATTGTGGATGTCCTGAAAACCTGGCCTGTATCTTATTTCTTTCTTTCTTTTATATACCGACATTCGATTTGACATATCACATCGGTTTACATTCAGGCACTGTAGGTATTTTCCTATCCCCAGAGGGATTACAATCTAAGTTTGTACCTTGAGGATCCGAGTTGGCCACCCATGCTGTATGGTCTTTCTCTGCCCTCATGTTTCTGTCTATTCTGCCCATCCACGCCAACTGCTCAGCTCTATAATCCCTGCCAATCTTTCATAGATCTCCTGTGCTTGTCTCATGCTTTCTTGAATTCAGATACTGTACATTTCACCATCATCTCCACTGGGAGGTTGTTCCATGCATCCACTACCCTTTCTGTAAAGAAATTTCCTTAGGTTACTTCTGATTCTACCCCTTTCACCCTCATTCCATGATTCCTTGTTCCTTTTCTATTGAGAAAGAGGCCTTCCTCCTGGGAATTAATACCTTCGGAATTTTTAAATATCTCTATTGTATCTCCCCCAATCCTCCTTTCCGCTATGCTGTACATCTTTCGATGTTCAAGTCTGTCCATAAATGTCTTATAACAAAGACCCCTTACCATTTTAGTAGCCACCCTCTGGACCGACTCCATCCTGTTTTATATCCTTTTGAATGTGTGATTTCCAGAATTGTACACAGCATTTCAAATGAGGTCTCACCAGGGACCTATACAGGGGCAATATCATAAGAACATAAAAATATGCCATACTGGGTCAGACCAAGGGTCCATCAAGCCCAGCATCCTGTTTCCAACAGTGGCCAATCCAGGCCATAAGAACCTGGCAAGTACCCAAAAACTAAGTCTATTCCATGTTACCTTTGCTAGTAATAGCAGTGGTTATTTTCTAAGTCAACTTAATTAATAGCAGGTAATGGACTTCTCCTCCAAGAACTTATCCAATCCTTTTTTAAACACAGCTTTCTTACAGGACAAGTAGGATGGTAGTCCTCACATATGGGTGACATCACAGGATGGAGCCCAATCACGGAAAACTTCTGTCAAAGTTTCCAGAACTTTGACTGGCCCCTACTGGGCATGCCCAGGATGGCACTAACCCTGCAGCCAGCAGGGCTCCCCCTTCAGTCTTCTTTTTTCCGCGCAGCAGTAGCCTCGCGGTTTAGGAGCTCTGAAGAGATTCCTGACAGGAATTTTCCTCACAGACTTAATTAAAATTAAAATTGCCCCACAGGGGTCCCTCCTCTATCCTTTTCTCAGCCCGCGGTACTCCGGTAAGTCTTTTCACCATTTTCGTCGATTACCGTTGAGTTAGGCCCTCGTGGCCTACTGGCCGTTGACCGTACCGCAGCTCGATTTTTTTCTATGGCCATGGCGTCGGGTTTTTGTCGGTGCCCGGACTGTACTCGCACCATGTCTATCTCAGACCCTCATGGAGTCTGTGTACTGTGTTTAGGTCGTGAGCATGATGTCCTGACTTGCACCAAATGTGCCCCCATGACACCAAAAGGTCGCAAAGTCAGAATGGAGAAGATGGGATTCCTTTTCCGTGCTCACACCCCGACGCCGTCCATCGCATCGACATCATCGGAACTGGCACCGTCTAAGTCGCACCACCATCGACAATCGTCCGGTGACTGCCTGCCATCGACGTCTCCATGGCCATCGACTCCCGTTTCTCCCCCTCAAGATCGAGGGGATCGTAGGGAGAAACATCGCCACCGGCATCGCAAGTCTCGGACCGTCGAGGGAGTGAAATCATCGACCTCGCCACCGTCCAAGCCACCATCGAAGAAGCCCCGTCCAGGAACGGCACCGACCACTCCTGCGACCAGGTCATCGAGGCCACCCTCACCCGATCGGGGTTTGGGAGTCGCGATTCCGCCTGTAAAGGTAGTCCCTCCGACTGTGCCTCAGCCTCCCTCTTCCATCACGGAGCCGGGGTTGATTACCCCAGGTCTCCGGGAAGAACTGGACTGGCTGGTCCAGGAGGCCGTCGACAAGGCGATGCAACGACTCCAGGTTCCTCCGGCACCGAGAGTGGAACCGGTCATCGACCCGATTCCAGCAGCACTGGCACCGCTGCTATCCCGGATGGAGGCGCTCATAACCGCCCTTCCACCGGTGATTCCTGGGTCTCCGATGGCTCCGGTGCGCTCCCCGATGACAGCTTCATCGGGAGGAGAAACACCGTTCTGCATTCCTCCTTCAGGGGTATTGCCTCAGCCATCGATGCCATGTCGTCCCTCGCCACTGACTCATTCATCGGGGGCGATACGCACATTGGCGCCACCAATGCCTTTGATGCCAGCACCGATGCACCCCAGGGGGTCCTTGGTGCCCCCACTGATTCCTTCGATTTTCTCGGAGCCTCAGCCGGGCCCTTCGGGTATCCAACCCCCTTATCGTCCTACAGGTCAGCCTGCTGATCCTTATGACACCTGGGGTGATGATACTTCCACAGACACCGATGATTTACCTTCACCTCCCTCTCCTACTGAAAGTAGAAAGCGTTCTCCTCCAGAGGACCTCTCTTTCATTAATTTTGTGAAGGAAATGTCAGAATTGGTTCCCTTTCAGCTTCAGACGGAGCAAGATGATAGGCACCAGATGATGGAACTTCTCCAATTCCTGGATGCCCCTAAAGTCATTACTTCTATTCCCATTCATCAAGTTCTTCTTGACCTCCTCAAAAAGAACTGGGAAAACCCTGGATCCATTGCTCCAGTGCACAGAAAAGCTGACACTACTTATCTAGTACAATCAGCCCCTGGCTTTCAAAAACCTCAGCTTGACCGCCACTCAGTAGTGGTAGAATCAGCTCAAAAGGAAGCAAAAAGGACAACGCCATACTCCTCTACCCCTCCTGTCAAGGAACACAAGTTCCTAGACAGTATTGTTCGACGAGTGTTCCAAGGGGCCATGCTCATCTCCAGAACTGCTTCATATCAGCTGTATATGACCCAATACAATAGGGTCATTTTCAAGCAAATACAGGACTTCTCTGAAACCCTGCCTGACCAATTCCAAGAACATCTTCAAACCCTTGTCAACAAGGGGTTTGAGGCAGGAAAGCATGAGATCCGAACAGCTTATGATATCTTCGACACCTCCACTAGAGTGTCTGCAGCTGCCATTTCAGCAAGACGCTGGGCCTGGCTCAAGTCTTCTGACCATCGTCCAGAAGTACAAGACAGGCTCTCTGACCTGCCCTGTATAGGGGATAATCTATTCGGTGAACAGATTCAGCAAATAGTGGCTGAATTAAAGGATCATCATGAGACCCTCAAACAGCTCTCATCGATACATTCTGACTTCCCTTCTAGACAGCCCTTCAAGAAGGACTCTAAGAAGTCATTCTTCCACCCAAGGAAGTACTATCCCCCACCAACAAGGTCCCGAGTTACGAGGCCTTATCAAAAATCTCAGCCTCGCCAGCCCTGGAAGTAAAAGCCACAAGCAGCTCCCAAGCCAGGGCCTGCTTCAGGTTTTTGACTTTCACTCGGAGAGCAGCAGCCTGATCCCTCTGCCAGGCATACCAGTGGGAGGTCGATTATGCCACTTTCATGGAATGTGGCAATCAATCACAACCGACCAATGGGTGCTAGCAATCATTGCTCAGGGTTACCACCTGAACTTTCTTGCTCTTCCACCGGACTCTCCACCTCTACAAGCGTGGAGAGTAACCGACCACTCTGTCCTTCTGGAGCAGGAGGTTTCCCTTCTTCTCCAGTTAAGAGCAATAGAACCCGTTCCTCTTTCACAACAAGGCCTAGGGTTCTATTCCCGGTACCTTCTGATCCCCAAAAAATCCAGGGGACTTTGTCCAATTCTGGACCTACGTGCCCTCAACAAATATAAAGATAAAGAGAAGGAAAAAACCAGTTGATTGATTAGGATGCACCAAACTAGAAACTGTTATTTGTAACCTACAAATGCACATTAAAGTTAAATTCTTTCTGTCTACTATGCTCCCTACAGACAACTTAATGTACACACATATTTTATTGAAATGAATTGTTACCGCACTATGATGGCACATGATTAATTGTAATCTATACCACTTACTTTATTCATTATCGTGCCTTGCTGTAAACCGTTGTGATGGTTATCTAACTTAACAACGGTATAGAAGAGCTTTTAAATAAAAATAAAATAAATAAACAAATACCTCCAGCGAGAAAAGTTCAAGATGGTAACCTTGGGCTTGCTTTTACCTCTTCTACAAAAAGGAGACTGGCTCTGCTCTCTGGACCTCCAGGACGCGTACACCCTCATTGTGATAACTCCAGCTCATCGCAAGTACCTCCGGTTTTTAGTAGGCCCAAGGCACTATCAATACCGGATGCGCCCATTCGGCCTAGTATCGGTACCACGAGTCTTTACCAAATGTCTCGTAGTGGTCGCAGCCTTTCTCAGAAAAGAAGGTGTTCACGTCTACCCCTATTTGGACGACTGGTTAATCAGGGCCCCAACCCAGCAAGTTGCTCCATCGTCCCTGGATTTGACCCTGCACACTAATTTCTCTAGGATTTCTTGTCAACTACGAGAAATCCTATTTAGTCCCATCTCAAACCTTAGCCTTCATTGGGGCAGACTTGGACACCTTACAGGCAAAAGTCTTTCTACCTCAACAATGAGTGCAGACCCTCGTGTCTCTCGCCCACCAGTTGCAGTCTCAGTATACAGCAACAGCTCACCAATTCCTCGTCCTGCTGGGACACATGGTGTCCTCAGTCCATGTCACACCAATGGCCCGCCTGGCAATGAGAGTCATGCATTGGACTCTGAGGTTACAATGGATTCAAGCGACTCAGCCTCTGTCAACCATTGTCCACATCACCGACACACTCCGTCTGTCTCTCGCCTGGTGGAAAGATCAGAACAATCTCCTCCAGGGACTGCCTTTTCATCTACCAGATCCTCAACTCATTCTCACCACCAATGCTTCCAACCTCGGCTGGGGAGCTCATGTAAACAATCTACAGACACAAGGATCTTGGTCTCCAGAGGAAGCCAAACACCAGATAAATTTCCTGGAGCTTCAAGCAATCCGATATACTCTCAGAGCTTTTCAGGATTGCCTATCAAATCACGTCATCCTGATTCAGATGGACAACCAGGTGGCCATGTGGTACATCAACAAACAGGGCGGCACAGGCTCCTTCCTTCTGTGTCAGGAAGCTGCGCAGATTTGGGCGGAAGCGCTCTCCCGCTCGATGTACCTCAGGGCCACCTACTTGCCGGGAGCACACAATGTCTTGGCAGACAAACTGAGTCGTGTCTTCCAACTGCACGAGTGGTTGCTCAATCCCTCGGTAGCGACCTCCCTCTTCCAGCAATGGGGTTATCCCCAAATGGACCTCTTTGCATCCCCTCAGAACCACAAAGTGGACAATTACTGCTCCCTCATTCGGAGCGAGCGCTCTCAGCCCAAAGATGCATTCTCCCTCCCGTGGTCAGCCGGTCTGCTTTATGCATTCCCTCCACTTCCTCTTCTCTCGAAGACTCTCGTGAAGCTACATCAGGACAAGGAAACCATGATCCTGATAGCACCTCACTGGCCTCGCCAAGTGTGGTTTCCCATACTCCAGGATCTCTCCATCCACAGGCACATTCCCTTGGGAATGGACCCGCATCTAATCACTCAAAACGACGGATACCTATGCCATCCCAATCTTCAGGCCTTGTCCCTGACGGCATGGATGTTGAAAGGTTAATCCTTCAACCGCTTAACCTTTCAGATTCGGTTTCTCGTGTCCTGATTGCTTCATGGAAGCCTTCCACAAGAAAATCTTATTCCTATAAATGGAAAAGGTACACATCATGGTGTACTTCACAATCCCTTGATCCCTTTTCCTGTCCAATCCCAAGATTTTTGGACTATCTCTGGCATTTATCAGAATCGGGCCTAAAGACCTCTTCAATCAGAATGCATGTCAGTGTGGTAGCCGCCTTCCATAAAGGTGTCGGGGATGTCCCTATCTCGGTACAGCCCCTCGTAACACGTTTTCTTAAAGGCTTGCTCCATATCAAGCCACCTTTACGTCCTCCGGCGCCTTCTTGGGACCTTAATCTGGTTCTCGGTCAGCTCATGAAACCACCATTCGAACCTCTCCACTCCTGTGACCTTAAATATCTCACATGGAAAGTGATTTTCCTTTTAGTTATCACTTCAGCTCGCAGGATTAGTGAGTTACAGGCCCTAGTTACCTATCCGCCTTACACTAAACTCCTGCAGGACTGGGGGGTACTCCGCACTCACCCTAAATTTTTACCTAAGGTAGTTTCGGAATTTCACATTAATCAATCCATCATACTACCTTTCTTCTTCCCCAGGCTCCACTCCAACCCAGGGGACCAGGCTCTACATACCCTCGACTGTAAACGGGCTCTAGCGTTCTACCTAGACCGAACAGTTGCCCACAGGAAGAACACTCAGTTATTCGTCTCTTTCCATCCCAAAAAATTAGGGCAACCTGAGGGTAAGCAGACTCTTTCCTTCTGGTTGGTGGACTGCATATCTTTTTGCTATCAGCAAGCAGGCATTCCTTTTCAAGACCGTGTTAAAGCACATTCTGTGAGGGCCATGGCGACTTCTGTAGCACACCTAAAATCGGTGCCGCTCCCTGACATTTGCGGGGCTGCCACCTGGAGCTCACTCCATACTTTCGCAGCCCACTATTGCTTGGACAAAGCCGGAAGACAGGATTCCATCTTCGGCCAATCTGTCTTGCGTAACCTATTTCCAACGTGACGTACCAATACCCTTCCGCCTGCCTGGTGGGGTTCAGGATGCCCTCTACCAAATTCCACCCCAGTTGTTGTGCCTGTTGTACGCCGTTGGGTACATTTGGTGCATGTTCGGACATCCTCAGCTCGGTACTCACCCATATGGGAGGACTACCATCCTGCTTGTCCTGTGAGAAAGCAAATGTTGCTTACCTGTAACAGGTGTTCTCACAGGACAGCAGGATGTTAGTCCTCACGAAACCCGCCTGCTGCCCCGCGGTGTTGGGTTCGTTTTCTTATTTTATTTTTCGGCATGGCCTGTAGCTTTCAAAACAAGACTGAAGGGGGACCCCTGCTGGCTGCAGGGTTAGTGCCATGCTGGGCATGCCCAGTAGGGGCCAGTCAAAGTTCTGGAAACTTTGACAGAAGTTTTCCATGATTGGGCTCCATCCTGTGATGTCACCCATATGTGAGGACTAACATCCTGCTGTCCTGTGAGAACACCTGTACAGGTAAGCAACATTTGCTATTCTAACTGCACTAACCACATCCTCTGGCAACAAATTCCAGAGTTTAAATGTGCGTTGAGTGAAAAAGAACTTTCTCCGAATAGTTTTAAATGTGCCACATGCTAACTTCATGGAGTGCCCCATAGTTTTTCTATTATCCGAAAGAGTAAACCGATTTACATTTACCCGTTCTAGACCTCTCATGATTTTAAACATCTCTATCATATCTCCCCCTCAGCCATCTCTTCTCCAAGCTGAAAAGTCCTAACCTCTTTAGTCTTTCCTCATAGGGGAGCTGTTCCAGTCCCCTTATCATTTTGGTAGCCCTTCTCTGTACCTTCTCCATTGCAACTATATCTTTTTTGAGATGCAGCGACCAGAATTGTACTCAGTATTCAAGGTGCGGTCTCACCATGGAGCGATACAGAGGCATTATGACTTTTTCCGCTTATTCACCATTCCCTTTCTAATAATTCCCAACATTCTGTTTGCTTTTTTGACTGCTGCAGCACACTGAACCGATGATTTCAATGTGTTATCCACTGTGATGCCTAGATTTCTTTCTTGGGTGGTAGCTCCTAATATGGAACCTAACATTGTGTAACTATAGCATGGGTTATTTTTCCCTATATGCATCACTTTGCACCTATCCACATTAAATTTCATCTCCCATTTCGATGCCCAATTTTCGAGTCTCACAAGGTCTTCCTGCAATTTATCACAATCTGCTTGTGATTTAACTACTCTGAACAATTTTGTATCATCTGCAAACTTGATTACCTCACTCGTCGTATTTCTTTCCAGATCCTCCTGTTTTCTGATGACCACTCCTCTCCCTGTGCATCCAAGCATCTTTCTGGTGTTTGCTGTCACTTTATCCACTTGTTTTGCCACCTTGAGGTCATCAAATACAGTCACCTCCAGATCCTGCTCTTCTTTCATGCTTAGAATTTCATTAGTTCAGTGCAAAGTAAACTAAAAGTGATGGCACTTGAGTATCTAATTAAACATCAGATTGAAGTACATCTGTGTTTGTTTTAAAAGTCATAAAGACAGAAATTTGTTAGCATTGCCATTTGCAGAGTTGTAGTAGACCATGATTTCTTTCTAAAGGTACAAAAATGGGAAAAGCCCTCTAAATTTGAGTCTACAAAGTAATCTCTGTCAACAAGGAAGCAGGGGATATTTTTTTTTTTTATTTATATTTTATAAGTTTAACACATTTTCAAGAAAACAAAGCAGGGGATATTTTAAGGATCAAAAACCTGCTCTACAAATAGAGAGCAGTTTTACTAAATTACTAAGCGGTCTGTGTAGTAAACTGCGCTGTTTTAGCATTATGTACAAAGATATCTAGCATGCATGGTAAGTGCCAACACAACTTCACAAAAAATTATGCTTTTGCATCTATAGTATATGTAAATATTGAGATAATAAGCTCATAACCCATTAACACAGGATTTGCAAGTTTTCTGTAAACTTACAACAGGTACATGGCCTGAGTAAATTTACCTCCTCCTTGACTGATAATGTGACACTAATTCTAATTTATAGATATGGAAAGATAAAACCAGGGAGTAACCAATAATAGATAATTCTGAAAGTTATATTCCATTGTTTCTACTTCAGTTTTAGAAAATAGATTGCGATACAAACAAAAAAAAAATCTATCAAATAAAAGTTCAAGGTAAGGTTATAATGCCATTAAGGTTCATCTCTCTAGTGTGATAGAACATCTGAAAGAGATCTATACAGATTTTACCAAATGTTTGTGTGTGAAGATTGCACTTTGTAATAGGCCAATATGGAAAATCTTGGTGTAACATGTTTGCCTCCCTGTGGCCATTCATTGTTATTGCATGTGTGTGAGTTGATATTTCATTGCTGTGGCAGGAATAACTTGTTTATCCTAGAAGTGCGATTTAATGCTGAATATCAAATAAACTAAATGAAGAGTTTTAAGCAAATTCTTTTCTGAACCTTATGTAAATATTTATGTATATGTTGTCTACATTTGACTATTAACTCTTTTTAGATAAACTAAGAGGAAAATCCCCTAGAACCTAGTTTTTTCTGTTTCACTGTTTTGCAATATTGGTTTGCTTCAATTTCAGTTGTACATCTCTTGGAAACCAAATATCATTGCCACCTCTGGTCCTTGAGGGCCACAAACCAGTCTGGTTTTCAGGATATCCCTAATCCATATACATGAGAGATTTGTATATATAAGCAGATTTCTCATATATAAGCATTAGGGATGTCTTGAAATCCCAACTGGTATGCGGCCCTCGAGGACAGGAGTTCGACTAAGGTAATACTCCATAACTAATCTGCCATGGAATACAACTGTGTAACTCACCACTAGCTATTACTGTTATTTATCATGTTTTCATTGTGTCCAAATATTTGGGTGTAGGAGATTTTAGTTCTATAGTTTCAAACAGATTGGATATTTAACATTTCCGTGGGTAACTGGGAGAGGATGTTTGGCTTCTGGCGAGAGCTAATTATTAATCAAAGTAATATTGTTAATTCTGAGGTAAGTTCTTGCTGGATAGTAAGTTAGCCAGATAAATTAGGGGTGTTCTGAGGGCAAAACTAGAAGAAGTTGAGTTAGCCGGATAGGTTATCAGGCTAACTCTGATTTTCAGAGTTATCCAGATAACTTATCTGACTAACCCTGGTTGGCCCATAGGGTTGTAATAAAGTTAGCCAGATACACTTATCCCACTAACTTTAAGATAGCCAGATATATTCAGCGGTGCAACCGTGCCGCTGTATATATGGACTAAGTTAGCCGGATAACTTTTATATATTTTCTCTGCTCCTGGTCTTGATGTCTGTTCTGCAAAACATGATAGAGTGCTTGAGTGAGTTGTCTTTTAGTTCATCTAATTGAGGATTGAGAGACTCATGGAAGAATATATGTTTGGATTGAGAGGGGAAAGGATGTGGGAATCTAGCAGTCAGCAGTTTAGGGATCTCTAGTTTAATTTGGCCTTGGAAGGATATTAAAGTTCATAATCTTTCCTTTGAGATGTGGGTGTCCAGTGATCAGCAGTTGAAGGATCTCCAGCGTACTTTGGCTTTTGAATGATATTAAGATTTATAGCCTTACGTTTTGAGGACACTTGCAGCTGGGGGCTTTGGGTGCTTTGTTACAGTCATCTGTGGGGGAGAGAATGGTAATGGTGGGGAGCAAAATGTATATTCTGTGTATCTCAGCTTTTGGTATTTGTGTTTCTAATGCCCTGTTTTTCATTTGTTTTTCTTATCCGCCCTCAGTTTATTCCCATGCCTGTGCTCTACGGCGTGTTCCTCTACATGGGAGTTGCCTCTCTTAATGGAGTGCAGGTAAGTTCACTTGGCAGTTCATCCCACTTTTAATAGTTGCAATAGTTGTTCCAGAGAACTTTGCAAAGATGATGGTAATCATTAACCAGCACTAAACGTTGTTTCTTCTTACTGCCCACCCTCCCCATTCACCCACCTCTTTCACATCTCTCTTTCACTGCAAAAGAAGTGCATCCAGGTTACCAGATATTTACAAATCTATCATACAAATAGTCTATTAGAGGAGGCTCAAAATAATCTTTCAGGAAAGCAATAAAAATCATTCCTCCTACGCCATACCTTTTATCTAGAAAGCAAACAACATGATTGAATAATGTGTGTTTGGAAGCTGGAATAAGCATATCTACATTCTCTCATTGACAATACCGATACTAAGATCAGTTTGCATGCAGTCTCTGCAGTTTCGCTGCTTAACGTGCCAGGACTTCTGATTGAGCTCAGACTATGAATTAATGAACTGAATGGAGTCTGCATGATTTATCTTTTACAATATTATTCTTCTTCTGCTTGAACATGGAACATTTATTGTTAAAACACTGAACAGAGCCAACACTAATCTCTCTTGTTAAAGGATGAAGTACAAGGAGGACCTTTTCTCAACCCATAAACTCGTCCATTAGAAATATTTGCAAAAAAGCTGGAAAAGTTTTCATTATTTTCTGGTGCATTGGTCACTGGAGTCTTTTCAGTATTATCAGCGTTTTAGTGGGAAAAGACAGTCTTCAACCTTGGAAGAATGTTTTAGGTCCATTTTAAAATTGTCCTGGTTAACATTCAGTAGATTGAGATTCATTTGGTATAGATGTCAGATCTTATTGGGCAGCAGCAGGGAGCTAGGAGTTGATGGTGATACTTGATACTCTGATGTATTTGGCCCTGTCAAGTGGATTTTCTTAAATCTCTTGGGACAGATAGCCTATGACATTTCCATCCTTGCTGCAGCTTTTGCTCAGTGCTACAGTTTGATATTTCCATTTGGTGACCTCTGGTTTTAAACTTGCAACCTCCTGACTCCAAACCAGGAGCAGCTCCCTTAGTTGAACTATTAGAAGATGTCAATCTATTTTAGTTTGATTGCAAATTAAAACTTGCTTGGGATTAGTCCCTCTCTTGAGTAAGATGAGGGCTAAATGAATTAACAATATCTGTTGATGTGTCCATTTAGAGCTCTTCTTACTTTTCTTGGTTTTGCTTTTTTTTTTCTCTGAAGTTGCAAGTAAAAATATCAGACTGAAAGCATTGGGAACTAGGTGAACATTTTTAGCTACAGAATATAAAAACAGCAAGGATAATGCAGACTTATCTATATAGCACTGCTAATGTGAATTATTCTTGTTCTGCAAGGATCTCTTCTCTCATGCAATTTAATTTTCTGTATACATTTAGGGTTACTGATGACATTCGCAAAAGTGAATTTTGTGACATGGAAGCAGGTCCATGAAGAACTGGACTTTCACTAAATATTAAGCCTAGACCAATGAATGACTGTCCAAGTCTAATAACCTTTTTAGTCTTCTTTTCACCTAAGCATTATTAAATCAGTAACTCAGAGGTACATGATACTATATCCTAACCACTAAACCAGTGGTGGGCCAGGGAATCTTCCCTCCGGCCCGCAAAGACTATATGGATCCTGGCTGGCAGTGGCAATGGCCTGTAAGTGACATTCATGGGCCAGATGGAAGCCTCGCATCAAGAATTCTCTGGCTTCGCAAATGGAAGTGGAGGAAGGGAGGGGAAGATAAAACACCTCATCAACCCTCCTCACTTGTCAGATAGAATTGTGAAGGGGAGAGGGGTTAGCCCTCCCATCCAGGCAGGGTCATTAATGTGGCCTTTGGGCCAAAATGCATGCCCGTCCCTGCACTAAGCCTTTGAATAGCTAATAGTGGGGTCAGTTTTTAAACTGTCTGTATTGAGACAAAGAATGCATGTAGTATTTATCTGTGAGCTTTGTATCAATTCTTAAATCAACAGTTTACATCAACTTTTGTTGTGTAACTTGTCATAAGTACAAAGTACACGCAATTATTTGCACCTACTTTTTGTGTGGTAGGATTTTACTTTCAAATCTGTGCATGCACTTTTCAAGTGCAACCTACCAACCTATCCTCAACAGCTATTCCAAAGAACTTATAAGTTCTAAAAAAAAAAATATATATATATATATATGTGTGTGGGTGAGTGTGTTAAATGTGTATAGAACAGTCTAAGGCCAAGAAGTCAGTGGTTAGTGGCTTCAAGGCCTGCATCTGTGAGGACCGGATGTCCACCACAGTTACCTACCTCATCTCTTTTCTCTATCTGAGCCTGGATCAGAACTCCAAATGCTATAGCTGTGGGTCGGATGTTCCCAAGCTTGCAGCAACACCACACCTGCACACCTAGGGTGCAGCAGCTTCAATCCCTGAGTACAGCATGTTGGTCAAGTTTTTGGGATATCCACAATGAGTGTGCGTGAGATACATTTGCATATAAAAAATATAATGGAAGAAGATGGAGGCCTCAAGGAAGGAGTTAATCGGTAAGAACCTGAAGTCTTGGCACAAAGATGATTAGCAGAGCTGATCCTCATTGGATTCATGATGCAGGAACCTTTTCCTTTTCGCACCCACAAACATGGTAAAGCCCTCCCCACCCCTATAATGCGTGCTCCTGGATCAGTCTCATTTCAGAGTTAAACATGATGCAAAAGCCTGAATCATTGGGCAAGGCACCAAGAAGTGCGCCTAAATTTTGCAAGGGACCACCTTTGGGGCCAACTCCCTCATAGCCAAGGAAAAGATTGGTGTCATCTGTGCCGGGCTTTGCTGGCGTGGACCCCTCCACAATGCCAAGGTGGGATGTAGCCTCATTGGCGCAGGTCCCATCCTCCTTCATAGTGCAGAAGATCCCCATGGTGCTGAGCCATTTATTTTACCCAGTCCTGGGTTCAACCTGGTTGCCATTTGTCGTCAGTGCAGAGTTCACAGTCTGCACACTTGTCTAGGCATAAGGTACTGTCGGTTGGTGTTGGATCAGAGTTCCTCGGCACATAATCCCCAGAGTTCACCTGCTAGCACTATGGTACAGAAGGGAGATACTGCTGGTGCTGTCCATAAAACAAGAGGCTGCTCATGGCTAATTGCAGCCATTGCAGAGCACCTTAGAGCTGGCCGCTGCCACAGTAGATACATCTACCACAGTTACATGTTCCTCGGCTTTATTGTGAAAGCCCTCAGTGAGGATAAGCCTATTTGAGGAAGATGTTTCTTCTCCAGCTCTGGCAAGAGGGTCCCACAACTAGTGGGAGTCCAGTTATTGGAACTAGTGAAGAATGTATTTGCCTCCCTAAGCCCTGAAGACCAAAGATGGAGGACGTTTTTCCATATTGTGGGGCCGCCCAAAGTTCTGTACCAGTGCATACCTCTCCTCAAGAGCTTCCAGCATTGGGAGTAAGTCCTCACCATGAGGTAGGGGATTTTCCTCCCCCAGGAGAGTCCCTTCACTTATCGGAAGAAGTGGGATCAGTTCATTCTGAGTTCCTACTGGATATTTCCCCCTCGAGTCAGCAATCTCCTTTGTTGCCCTCATCATTGTCAGGGTTGTGGCTCAGTTTTCCCCTTTGGTTAGAGGAATGAGTTGATTCCATGGGGATTTCAACATATCCAATGCCAGACTTTCCACAGCATACCTCACCTCTAGAGGATCTCTGTTATTCCAGTTCTCGCATAAGCTGGCAAAGTCTCTGTCCATCATTATTAAAAAGGAAAAGGGTAAATGTTTTTGGGCTTCTTCAGTTCCTTCAACCTCCAGCAGGCTCTGCAGTTATCCTGGTTCACAAACTCTTCAAGGACCTGCAGATGAGGATGTGGCAGACACTAACATATTGGCTTCCAGTGGCTTGAGAGCTCTACAAAGTTCAGGCTTCTGCTGGCTCTGGGATGGTCCACATACCAGACCACTCTGTTGATGCAGTCAGCGCTGAAACATGCTAACCATGCTCACGATCACTGCATCATGCCTTCTGGGAAGGATCCAAAAGTGTTAGATGCATTTGGGGGAGGGGAGGAAGGTCTTACAGAGATCCATTCTGAGTGCCTGGATTGCAGTTGTACATTGTGCATGGTTGTTTACTCTTTCAAAAATTACAAAGACAAGGGGATGTTTAATCAAGTTACTAGGTTATACATTTAAGTCAAATAGGAGAAAATATTTTTTTACTCATTGTATAATTAAACTCTGAATTTTGTTCCTGAAGGATGTGGTGAAAGCTGTTAGTATGTAGCTGGGTTTAAAAAATATTTGGACAAGTTCCTGGAAGAAAAGTTTATAAATCATTACAAAAAAAAAAAAAGTAGAGGTGATTTTGCCCCTGTATAGGTCCCTGGTGAGACCTCATTTGGAGTACTGTATACAATTCTGGATACTGCACCTTCAAAAGGATATAAACAGTATGGAGTCAGTCCAGAGGGTGACTAGTAAAACGGTCAGTGGTCTTCATTCTAAAGCATATTGGGATAGACTTAAAGATCTAAACATGTAACCTTGGAGGAAAGGTAATAAAGGGGAGCTATGATAGAGACATTCAAATATCTCAAAGGTTTCAATGTACAGGAGGTTGAGCCTACTTCGGAAAGGATTAGAATTAATCTTAGGAAATATTTCTTTTCAGAGAGGATGCTGGATGTGTGGAACAGCTTCCCAGTGGAGGTGATAGAGACAAAAACAGAATCTGAATTCAAGAAAGCATGGTATAAATACAGGGTATCTCTAAGGAAATGATGGCAATTATAATGCTAAATAGATGGCCGACTGGATGGGCCATACAGTCTTTTTCTATGTTTCTTAATCTTTATTGAGGTGGACTTGGGGAAATCCACTGCTTATCCTTGGGATAAGCACCATGGAATCTATTGCCTTTTTTTGGGGGGGAGGGGGCGCGGTGGGGATCCTGTCAGGTACTTGTGATCTGGATTGCCTACTGAGCTTGATGAACCTTTGGTCTGACCCAGTATGGCGAACCTTATGTTCTTATGAATGTGCACAAAAGCTGAAGCTTTTAACAGAATCATCAGACTGAGAACGGGAAAACGTCCATCGAGCAGTGGTGGAATGCAAGAAATACCTCCATTCGGTTTATAAAGCTTTTGACACCGCAGCTAGGATTTCAGTTGCTTCCTTTGGAGCTTGAAGGCTTGCATGATTACAAGTGAGAGGTCTTTAAGAGGAGGTGAATAATTGTCTTGCAGATGTCCCCTGCACAGGGGAACAATTTATTCAGTAACAAAGTTTTGATTAAGGAACATTAATCTGTCCTACAATTGTTATCAGCTGCCACAGGGGACCATCTGGCTTGTGCCTGACATCAGTATTTTTCGTACATTCTTTGAAAGATGCCCCTTCCAGTCTTTGTAGCATTATCAAGTTCTTCCCACTCTTAAGTATCAGCAACAGCTGCCCACTCGAGATCAGCAAAAGGAAAGGTGTCAACTGAAAGCTCAGCAGTAGACACAGCCTAAGCCGAAGATCAGTTTTTGACAACTTTAAGACCCACTTCTCTGCCTCCTCCAGTGGGTAGAAAGGGTTCAATCCTTCCTCCTGAAGTGGTGCTGTACCATCAGAAACTGGGAGGGTCTTGAAAATTGTGGTGTTTTTCTACTGCTGACACTTCTCTTGCCCTTCTTTAGCTCTGATTCTTCTCAGTCTGCAAAGCTGTAGGTAGAGTTGTTCCTTCAGCAGAAGGTGCAACCCTGTCTCCTCTTGAGTGTGACCATACAACCTGTAACAGAGGACTCGGCACAAATATAATGCCAGTAAATATTCCAATAATTTTTATTCAAAAATTTAATCACCTTTAATTAGAACCAACATGTGCTAAAGAACATCACATATTAAAACCATCAACGACGCATCATCACCCTATCATACATCCCATCCATTCATACACCCATACCCCAATACCCTAAAATTATGCCAATAACCTTTAAATATACCGGTACCATACAATGTTGACATGCCCAACATATAGCTTTTTAGTAATGTAACATATATATTTAACAAAATGTTATAAAGTGGCTAAATAGCCTACACACAGGATATTATTAATTATACAATCATATGCTATGAGTGTGGTCAGGATTTGATTTGGGAGAAGTTGATGTTGAAGTTAAACTCCCTCCAGATGATTCTTCCTTTCATTCATCCAAAAGAATGTATATGTGCTCCGGATCTGAAGGATGTTTATGTATGCATCTTCATTCACCTCACCCACTGTAAGATCCTAAGGTCTGTGGTGAAGGACATACACTACCAATATAAGGTGCTCCCCTTTGGTCTTTTTTCAGCTACAAGGGTGTTCACAAAATGCCTTCCAGTAGTGGTGGTGCAGTTTTGTCAGCAGGGAATCTCATGTTCCTATACCTGGAGAATTGGCTGGTGATTTGTCCAACTCTTTCAGGCATTCTAGAGTCCCTTGAGAAGACCATATGATTTCTTCACTTCCTGGGTTTCCTGGTCAACTTTGCAAAGTCATACTTGGTCACAGCTCAAAAAATTCAATTTATAAAAACCTGGATAGTCTCACTTCAGGAGAATGTGTTTCTCACCATCAAGAGCCGCATTGCATATGGGCCAGGTCCAGTTTCTCCTTTAACAGGGCCAAATGTCAACTAGAGTAGTTCTGGTCCTTCTCTGGCACCTAGGTGTTGCAGTGATGTGGTTCCTCTGATTCCTCTGCATATGTGGGGTCTTCATTGGAGCCTCTAAAGCTAGTGAGCTCAGCTCTATCAGCCTGTATCTCTTCAGTGAGAGATGAATCCGGAGGTTCTAAATGTGGGCCTCTTGTTGCTCGTTCCATCAAGTGACTGTGTCCACCAATGCCTCCACCAAGGGATGGGGGGTGCACACCGATTGTGGCATGGACCTAAGGATTATGATCCTCAGTGGAGAGTCATCTGCAAATCAACCACTTGGAGCTGTGGGCCATCCACTATGCGCTAAAGGTTTTCTTTCACCTTTTTTCAGGAAAAAGAATATTTATCCAGACAGACACCTAGGTGGACATGTTCTACATAAACAGGGAAGTACAGGCTCTTATACTCTCTGCCAGGAAGCCCTCCAATTTGGTCATGGGTGGGACATCTTAATGCCTATTTCCAGGCATCTTCAAGGGATCCAGAACATATTGGCAGATTGCATCAGCAGAGTTTTGCAACCACACAAAGTAGTTCCTGGATCAAGGAATTACAGACAGCTTGTTCAGCCACTGAGGGAAGCCAGTGATCTACCTGTTCACTTCAGAAACAGTAGAAAGGTTGAGAAGTTCTGTTCCACGTATCTGACCCACTACAGATCAGCCCCCAATGCCTTTATGCCAGTTTGGAGCATCAGTCTACGCTCTGAATACCCACTGATTCCTCCAGTCATCAGGACTGTTCACAAGGTCCTTCGGGACAAGACAAAAATAATTATCAAAGCATCATCCAGACCATGGCAATTGCACCAGCAAAATTCTTGAAAGGACTGTGGCATTCAAAACCTCCAGTCAATAAGCCTCCAGTGCTTTGGGATCCAAATTTAGTCTTAGTTCAACTCATGAAACCTCCTCTCTCGAATCAAAGGACTTGAAGTTTCTAACCTGGGAAGTGTTGTTTCTTATGGCTGTCACTTTCGCATGAAGAGTAAGTGAACTGCAGGCTCTGGTTTCATATTCACCATACCTTCATTTATTTTCATAATATAGTGGTTCTACAAACTCTCCTTAGGTTCTTTCTGAAAGTGGTGTCTGAATTCTACATTAATTGAGCTATTGTGTTAGCTACATTGTTTCCAAGACCAGATATGCAAAAAGGAAAACTGGTTGTGCATTAATGTCCTTTGATCCCAGTATATTGGGAAGGACAGTAACAAACTGTCCAGTTGGCTTGTGGACTGTATTGTGCAGTATTATATGCTGGCTGGTTTACAGATTACAGGCTCTGTCAACAAGGTTCATCAAATCTAAGCTATGTCGACTTCAGTGGCTCATTTCAGGGCCACTTGTATTGAAGATGTTTGCAAAGCTGCTGTTTATCACTTAATAGCTTCACATCCCACTACTGTCTGGCGAGCAAGTCCTGAGGAAACAGTAACTTTTGTCAAGCAGCTCTGCTCAGTTTTTTCACTCTCCACTTGGTGGGACTGGGTTGTTTAAATGCTTCTCTCCACAACCCTCAACTTGGGATTCCCCATGCATAATGGCTAATTTGTGTCTGCTTGTCAACAGAGAAAGCAAGTTTGCTTACATGTAAACAGGGTTCTCCTTAGCCAGTAGGATGAATTAGCCATACTTCATACTTGCCTGCCTCCCTGAAAAGTTGACTAGATTACTAAAGCTTAAGCTCTGGAAGAGACGGGTTAATAAGGCAGTGTGCACTCACAGGAACTCCCACACAAGCTCAGTAACTGTTGGGTCCATGTTGATACCATTGGTTAATGGCACCAATGTGTTATGATTGATTCATCCTGTGCTCTCCAGAGAACCCTGTTTTTAGGTAAGCATTCTTGGAGTGAACTCTGTTTACCACTACCCTTTGTTGCCTACCACTCAATCAGTTTCTAACCCAATCAGTCATTTTAGGGCCTATTTCTAGAGTGCTCAGTTTGTGTATAAGGCCTTACTGAAATCCCACTACATCTAGTGCCCTCACTTGATCTAATGCTCTAGTTAACTAGTCAAAGAAGTTGCTTAGATTAATGTGGCCTATCCTATGAAAGCATGCTTCCTCATAACCTGTAGTCTGTTGGATTCCAAAAAATGCAATGTCTTCGGTTATAGCAGTGATTCCATTAATTTACTCACCACTGAGATCAGACTAACTGGTCTCTAGTTCTCAGACTCCCCCTTCCACTTTTGTGAAGAGGAACCACATCTGCTTGCCTCCAGTTCAGTGTTAAAAAGGTGAAACAGCATAGCCGCCAGAAATCTCCTAATACCCTTGGATGTATCCCATCTGGCTCCCTTGCTTTATCTACTTTTAGTTTTGCTAGCTGCTTATGATCATAGTCTTCTGAAAACTGATTGAAGTCTATCGCCCTTGCGTTTTGTGGTAGTTACCTATGGTCCTATTCCAAGCTCTCCCTCAGTGAACAGAAATATTTGTTAAGCAGTTTAAGCAATTCCACTTTTTCCTTGCCAGCCTCTGCATATTCCCCCCTCCCTCTTTACCTTTTGAGTCTCAGTTTCATTTATGTACTTCCTCCTGTCACTAATATACCTAGAAAATAGTCTTGTTTCCCTTTTTCATCATATTAGCTATTTTTTCTTACATTTGTACCTTTTACTTTCTTGACTGTGTTTTCCAACTTTTCTTAGCTTGTCCATATATTTTTGCCTTTTTTTCTCTTTCTGCAATCTCTTGTAGTTTATGAATGCTAACCTATATTCCTTTACCTTTTCAGCCACTTCTTTAGAAAACCTCAGTGGCTTCTTTTTCCTCTTACCTTTATTTACTTTTCTAACAAAAATGTTTGTTGCCCTTAGAATATCTCTCTTCAGTTTTGCACCCTGCTCTTCTACTTCCCTTAGCGTATCCCATCCAGTTATTGACTGCTTGAGATACTCCAACCACCCCCCACCCCCATCTTAACAAAACTGGCTTTCTTGAAGTCTAGGACTCCTCGCCTTTGAATGAGCCACTATCTAGTGATCAATGGATCACAAGTGTTCCTTCACTGTGACATCTGAAATCCTTTACTATGACATCGGAAATACTCTCCCCATTTGTTAGCACCATATCCAGTATTGCCCCCTCACATGTTGGCGCCGATACCAATTGCCAGAAGAGTTCTTTTGCAGAGAATCCAGGATCTCCCAGCTTTTAGATGACATTGTAACCTAAGATGGTCTTAATCAACATTCAACAGGGTGAAATCACCTAGCGATAGCACCTCCCATTTCTAAGCAATTTTGTGAATGTCTTCAATTAAATCTTTGTCCATTTCTTCTTCTTGCAAAGACGTCTCTGTACCATACCAGTATAAAAAAATGTTCTCCATTCCCTCTTTCCAGATTAACTCACAGTGCCACCTTAACTTGTTAGCCTTGCAGGTCTGTTGATTTAATATATTTACATATAGTTACAGGATGTTAGGCTCCATATTAGGAGCTACCACCCAGGAAAGAGATCTAGACATAGTGGATAATACATTGAAATCATCAGCTCAGTGTGCTGCAGCAGTCAAAAAAGAAAACAGAATATTAGGATTAGGAAGGGAATGGTGAATAAAACGGAAAATATCATAATGCCTCTGTATCGCTGCATGGTGAGACCGCACCTTGAATACTGTGTACAATTCTGGTCGCAGCATCTCGAAAAAGATATAGTTGCGATGGAGAAGGTACAGAGATGGGCAACCAAAATGATAAAGGGGATGGAACAGCTCCCCTATGAGGAAAGACTAAAGAGGTTAGGACTATTCAACTTGGAGAAGAGATAGCTGAGGGGGGGGGGGGGGAATATGATAGAGGTCTTTAAAATCATGAGATGTCTAGAACAGGCAAATGTTAATTGGTTATTTACTCTTTTGGAAAATAGAAGGACTAGGGGGCATGCCATGAAGTTAGCATGTAGCACATTTAAAACTAATCGGAGAAAGTTCTTTTTTCACTCAACGCACAATTAAACTCTGGAATTTGTTGCCAGGGGTTGTGGTTAGTGCAGTTAGTGTAGCTTAGAAAATAGCCACTGCTATTACTAGCATCAGTAGCACGGGTTAGACTTAGTTTTTGGGTACTTGCCAGGTACTTAAAGCCTGGATTGGCCACTGTTGGAAACAGGATGCTGGGCTTGATGGACCCTTGGTCTGACCCAGTATGGCATGTTCTTATGTTTGCTTCTTATTCTGTATAGCACAACTTCTCTTTTTCTTCCTACCCTGTCCCTCCTGAATGGATTATGACCTGGTATAACTATATACCAATCATAGTTCTCTGAGTACTACGTCTCTGTGACCCCTACTATATCCAAGCCATTCTTTTCTATGACTTTCTCGAGATCTAGAATTTTATTTACAGTATTATGAGTATTAGTGTACATAGCTTTCCAGGTGTTGCCCTTTTACCCCATTTCTCTCTAAATGTTTAAAGATTTTCTTACTCGGGTTACAGACTTTTGCCCACCTCCTCAGTAGATTTGCCACTCTGCTCTGGAACCCACAGAGCCCCTTCTTTGACAGTTGTGCCTCCATCTCTGTTCAGCAGTCTCTAAAACATCATCTCATAATCCAGGAAGTCAAAACAATCTCAACATCATCTATGCAGTTTTTTGCAAATCTCCAGAATGTGATCTTCCCTGCTTGGGCTGTTATCCTTGACCAGGAGGACTGAGGAGGATGCAACTTCTGCACCTAGCTGTTTTATCCTCTTTCCCAGAAGCCATGAAGTCACTTTTGATGCACTCTGTGTGGTACCTAGCAGTACCATTCGTGCCAGCATCAGGATAGTAGTCAGTAGGATTGATGGTTCTCGGCAGTTTCTCCCATCAGATCTACCAACACAAGCTATAGCTGCTAAAATTGCCCTGAATTTTTTCTTGAAAATTTACATGCATACTTTTGGAAATCTACAAAAGTTCAAACCCCTTCACGTCCCGCATCTTCAAATGTCTCCACTCAGTCTGGGGTAAGCTTACATGCGAATATGACGTATTGGCATAAGTTTATCCACACATCAGGTGGGCAATGTTTTAAAATGACTCGCTAACTAGTTTCTGTTACATGCTGCCCAAAATTTGAAAGCCCTTTCAAAGAGATTTTGAGAGAAAGAAATGCCCTAAGTTACCATGAAATCTTTTGTATTTTGATAATTGTTAGTAGAGAGACAATAGAAGAAAAGTAATATTTTGATAAATTAGGGATTCTCCCTCCTAAAGAGCTGGCAACTCTACTACAGTCTATAATGAAACTGTAAAAAAACAACATATATATCTATCTGTCTTAAACCATAAGGTATTACATCCGTTCCCATAGACTACTTGAAAAATATGAGTAATTAAAGAAACATTAAAGGCTTGAAATGTAATAGCATATGAAAGTTGTTTTAGAAATAGAAACACTTTTTCATTTTGTTGTTGTATGGAGTGTTAGATCATTTGATTACTTTTCCGTTTTGTTATGTACATTTCCCTTTTCTGAAAGTGTCAGTAGCATCTTGTACACACACAGGACCTATTCAGAGAGATTTATTTATTTTATTTAAGTTTTTATATACCGGCATTCATGAACAAGTCACATCATGCTGGTTTACATACAAACAAGGGGTGCAAAGAACAGTAGAACTAAGCTGGTGCAAAGGGGAAGCAGTTACAAAAAACCAGGGGTGGAATAACTGGGATAGAGAAAGAAGAAGAACAGTGGGGAGTAAAAGAATTGTATGGGGATAAAATAAATAACTTAATGAATATTTACAGAGATGTAGAAAATATGTAATAATTATGTAGAATAAATCATTTTTCTTTTATTATGGTTGTGATCTGTGTGTGTTTAAAAAAATGGGAGGAAGAAGGAACCCAAAGAGAGTGAGATGTGCGAGAACGGGCACTATAGAGGGGTCAGGTATAGAAGGGACATAGAAGGGGGGAAGGAGGGTCAAGGGTGAGGTTAAAGAAATTGTCTGATTCAGAAATGCGAGAGAAAAAGGTAAAATATGGAGAAAAGGATGAATGTGAGTGGTGGCGAGGGGGAACAAGGGGGGAGGAGATTTCTTATTTTCAATCCTGACCTTGAAGCTGTTAGCAAGGTTTTGAGCAGTGAAGGTAAATAAAATCACAAATCTAGAGAAAGAGTGAAGCAGGAGGAGGGAGCTACAGATGGAAGATAACTCATATTAGTTTAGGATTCCTTCCCTAATACAGATCTAGGTACAGGATAAGTCCTGGTTCTTGTCAGCCACAATTAATAACTCACCTTTCTCTCACCTGACAATACTTTCTGATGACTCCTTGGGATCACGTCACGCTATCTCAATAATTATTTTTCACTAAAAAAAAAAAAAAAATACAGTTTTTCAGCAAAAAATATCAAGAGTTGTGGGCTTTTCCATGAGCATCAACACATGTGCCAATGGCACCAATGGCACACATGTGCCAATGGCACCAATGGCACACAGGGCACTAAATCCGTTCCCCATGATGTTGTCTTGTCACATTGTGGGGCACAAGTGCATACAGAGGGAAGTTAAGAGGCAGCAAGGATGTGCATATACTAACAGCAGCTGCTGTGCAGCCATGATGCCCAGTTACAAATACACCTCCTGCTTTTAACACTGAAGTGTCGTCGTCCCCCCCCCCCCCCCCCCCATCGCCAGGAGGATGAGATGGACGCAGTGACCCACATGGGCCAAAAAACAGAGGAAGCTACAATGGTGGGCTGAAATGGCCTGCTTTGGCTGGAGGAAGACCTCAGCCTTGGAGGTAGGAGGGCTTCCACGAGAAGCTGCTGGGGTTGCACAAGGGACACGGAGGGGAAGCGAATGCTGGACTCGAGCCAGAGAGAGTGCTGAGGTAAGGCTGGGGTCTAGGAGGTGGGGAAGAGTGTGCTGGGGTCAGGGAGTTGAGGGGGCTAGGAGGGGAGGGCAGAGAGTTCTGTGGGAGGAGAGAGTGCTGGGATATAAATATGTGCAAATTAAATGTGAGCTGAAGAGAGTTCATTCTTGAGGGCAGCAAGTGTGCATGCTTATCTGATTATTTTACTCATCATATTTGACAGGCAGTTCCACTTGTGTAGCAGTACTTCCTGAAAATGAGAGGAAGTTGGTAATGAAGGAAGTCTTCGTGAGCACAGAGTTGGAAAACCTCTAGGGACAGATGCGCCCATGCTCTCATTGTAATGCCTGGTGGATGTCAGCATTGCATGGTTTCTCCATGGTGTCAGGTCCTACCCAAAGTCGCCTCCCAAATCCCAGTTACAAGCATATAGTGGAAGCCATGTGGCTGTGTTGTGATGGTAGTGGGGAGTTTCCAAAATTCTGATTAAGATTCAATTTAAAAACGTGTGTGTGTGTGTGTGTGTGTGTGGCGGGGGCTGGAAAAGAACCATAGGCAAAAACAAAACTAGGTATTAAAATGTACTTAGAGAGGGATCACTGCTTTACTCAATCTTACAATTAATTCCTGATAATTTTATCAGTAGGATGGCCACTTTGAAAATGAAATGTAAGTATTTCAGCGTTTTATTTTTGTCCAGCAATCTGTGTGTTCCTGTAGGTAAGAAATATTGCTTTGTTTTTAACTCTCTCAATTGTTTAGTTCATGGATCGCCTGAAACTCCTTCTGATGCCTCCAAAGCACCAGCCTGATTTTATTTACTTGCGTCACGTCCCGCTGCGCCGGGTGCACCTGTTCACCTTCCTCCAGGTTCTGTGCCTGGCCCTGCTCTGGATCCTCAAATCCACTGTAGCTGCTATAATATTTCCTGTCATGGTAAGTCATTTCCTTTTTCACCTGCTCCCTTCACTTCCCCTTGTCTGTCTCATGCCCCTCCCCGCTGGGATCTAAGCTTGTAAAACTTACATACCTGGGCAAGGGTCCTTCCCTCCCCAGCGGGCTATTTTTACATTCCATGCACTATTACTATAAGAGCCCCTTCCCTATACCCAACAGCTCTGCATCTTTTCTGCTGTTAATTAAATCCTCCTGAGAAATAAAGTGTTTCCAGAGGACAACAGTCACTTTTGACGGATTGTTGTTGCCAGAGTCTGATTTCTCTGCTCCTGAAGTCGCCTGACCGTAATAATTTTTTGTTCTTTTAGACTAATTCAGTCTTCTGTCTTGTTCGACATGTAGTCTCCGGCAAAATATCTTTCTGCCATTTCATCATGTGAACTCAACGTTTTTCAGGAACCGAACCCAGTTGGCTCTTCAACTGCCGGCAGCTGCACAGATTTTTTTTTAGATGACAAATTTCCATAATTTCAGGAGAGTTTGTGATCAGTTTACCTTCCTACAGGATGGCATTCAGGGGTGTGGTTTATTTAAGACACTCTGCATAGGTGCAGAGGCTGCAGGTCAGTTATTGCCTGTGGGCTTTGCATTCTTTCACACTTTGAAAATTACCCCAGAGAAAGTGCACTCACATTCGCACCTGCTAATTTGTAAAGGGACTTCTTTACAGCAAAAATGTACATGCATACTTCAGAAAATTCAAAAGAGTGCACCTAGTTCCAGACCCCTCCCCTGGGTAAAAAGTATGTGCTTAGAGGTCCTACATGTGAACTTTTACCTGTGTACAGGATGAACAGTTTCCTAAAAATGGTACTCATTTCCAGGGCTAAAGCACAGTTTTATTTGCAGAAATTACTTTTAAAATCACCTACTTTGTACAGACTTGTATATACAGTGATAGAAATGCCTGAAAACCAAGCATGGACTTCCGGGATAAACATTCATCATCATATTATACCTGGGTGTGATTATAATTCAGAATTAATTGTTGCGTCATTGAACTCACAGGGATGCCAAATTTAACTCTGAGCTTTTTGGGTTAGTCCTGATTTTTTAAATTTCCTTCCATTTTATTCCTGATGTTGTTATGTAGCTCAATAGAGCTTCACATCCCTGAATTATTAAAGGAGTGAATTATGAAAGCAGGGCTGACTCTGAATGCCCCTGATGGCTTTGGGTTAGTTGATGGGGCCTGTAGAAGAAATGGTGGAGAATACCCATTTAACCCTGTGATGACTAGACACTTTTTCCCCTTCCTCCTGCCATGTTTAACCCTTCTGAGCAACGTTCTAATGTTTTTAATTAATGTACATGTGTTCATATCTCAAAATAGAAGAAATCTGCTCTGAAAGCTATGTAAGGTCATGTGGGTCCCCTGACTGAAACGTAAGATCCCTCACACAGATCTTGCCCCTTAAAGTGAGGCAGATGTGAATGCATTAAGGGAGCAGATTTTGCACATACTTCTCCTCAGAGATTTAGTAAAAAAAAAATAATTAAAGCACAGATATATTTATATCCTGATGCCCTTACTGTTACAGTTCTGGCAGCATGTCCACTTATGAAAGTTTATAAAAAAGGAACATAAAATTGTATATTTCAAAATGAACTTTGATAGGTGAAAGCAGAGTGAAGCCTTCTGAAATAAAATGGCATTCTGTTCTTATTCTTGTCCATGAGTAAGGCTCTATCGAGGCAAAAGATTTAATATTGGAACATATTGGGGATCAATATGCAGACAATTTGTCCAGCTTAAGTTTGGGATTTGGCCAAACTATGGGTTTTACATTTCCTGCCACTCTGCCTCCAACTTATCTAAGAAACTAGCTGGTTAAAAGTTAACTAGATAAACTGGAGGCATGTCAAGGCATTCAGAATTAGCCAGATAAACATATCTGGCTAACTAGGGCTTTATCTGGTTATATTCAGCAGAGAGCCTAATTGGCAGTGCTCCACTGAACATCGGTGACAATTTATACTCCTGACTTTAGCTAGATAAGTTGTTCGCTCGTCATGCTGCTGACTATTAACCTCATTAGGCGCAGCATGTGTCATGTTTCTCGAAATATTTGTTGCTGCAAGGAAATACCTTTCACCTTTCCCATGTGTAATAAATACTGTGCAGCTCAGTGTTTGCATGTATGGAGCTACTGAAGGCAAGGCAAAATCATATCTCGGGCAGGAAAACAAAACGCTTTGCTAAGATGGAAATGGAAAGAGAGCCCACTTGAAAAGGAAAAAAAAGAAAAATGAGTTGTTTGATTTTCTCTCCTTCCAGATCCTGGCACTCGTGGCTGTCAGAAAGGCTATGGATTACCTCTTTTCCCAACATGACCTCAGTTTCTTAGATGATGTCATCCCGGAGAAAGATAAGAAGAAAAAGGAGGATGAGAAAAAGAAGAAAAAGAAGAAGGGAAGTCTGGACAGTGACAATGAAGATGTAAGAGCCAGTTTGGTATTGTAACATTACCATGTAAAAGAAAATATTGAAAAATACCTTACTATGAAACTAGAGAGCTGGCCTTTGATTGTGAAAAAGTTGATCAGCCCTGTCAGCATTTTACATGCTTATAAGAATAGCAGGACACTGAGTTTTCACTCGGTGCTGGCAGGAACTTTCTGTAATATCATGGGCGGCCTCTGCAAACATTTTTCAGAGGGCCCTCTTCCGCTCATCCAACTAATGAAACAGATAGTACCTTATCTCTAATCTGTTATTTACAGTTTACAAAGAATTTGTGATCTGTCTGCCCCCTTCATAATGATAGGAATTATTTATGTTTGTCCTTTTTTTTTTTGTGAAGAGAAGATGGGCGTAGGCTTTTGCCTATCACAGTTTGAACTGATTTATGGTCTCCCACATTTACACCACATAACTTGAATTTTATAATGCTACTTTTATATTTGCTGTAAAATACATTGGGGTGAATTTTCAAAGACTTGTGTGGGTCAAAGTTTTCGTTTACGCAGGTAAGTAGCATCTACTCGCGCACATTATTTTTATAAACATCAAACATAGGCGCATATTTTTGGCTGGGTGGGAGGTTTGGGTGAACTGGGAGGAGTTCAGGCTGAAGAACCAGGAGAGTCTCGATGGACTGGAGAAAGACTGGATGAACTGGTGAAATAATTGGTAAAACTGGTATTTTCCTTTACGTGCCCATGTTTTAAACTATACCAACTTATGTGCATAAATACTGATTTACACAAATAAGTCCCATCTTGTTTTTCTGGATATATTTTATGCATCTATATTGTTAAAATAGAAAAAGTATGTGTGCTCAGTGCATTGAGATACTTGCTTTCACTGCATTGCTTGTATTCACATATAAGCCTACATACTCTACATATGCACGTATGTCGAGGATAGATGCACATATTTTATGATATGCGCGGGTTATAAAATACAGTGGTAAAACTCTGCACAACCATATGTATGTGTATATCCTCATTGTGTTGATTTTATTGATGACCTACTTTGAATAGTGGTTTATAACTAGTAGCTAAAATTATGCTTAAGTAAAGTTGAATGTACACTAGAGTAAGTAAGGTGAGGTATCACACTATTATTGGTGCATGTTCTCCATTGTTTTCATGAACAAAGTGTTTTATTTCTACAAATGTAGGGTTAGAAGATGGCACCAGGCTATGATAGATATGTTTTACAATTCCTGTGCTTTAATTTCTGTCCCATTGCCTAGATGCAGCTATAGTCTGCATACGTTTTACACCATCAGCAAAATGCTGGCTTCTTCCATTCTTATCTCCATTGTTTATTTTTGTCACACTTTTCCACCATAAGAATTCAAAGCATGTTGCATCAAGATTATAAGAGTCAGATGTGTGCTTTAGTGAAGTATCTAGCATGTTCAGCACCAGTGAATCCTTCAGCTAGAGCGGTACAACACCGCTGCCTCTGTGAAACATCTGAGCAAACAGATGCAGGTATTTGCCACCCTCTATTATAAGTTCATTCACAAGCCCTGAACTTTAGACTAGCCAATTGAGAACCTAGAGGAGTCATTTGTAACTCAAGACTCTGAGCAACACTGATTTAATGTGCCTATTTTCAGCAAAAGCAGCACATTCCCTGCACAAATCTTCACTATATAACATAGCTCTGAAAAACACCCAGAGGTCCATATTCAGTCACTAACAGACATAACTGGCTAACTAGCAGGGTATATTCAGTGGTGGGGTCTTGTAAGGTTTCTCCTACAGCAAGACTGAATGTCAGCAAGGTTCCTATTATCTATATAGTTGCTCTTACTCATTTACACATATGAGACCTTCAGTGGAGCCTTTGAACCAATGGAATTAGCTTTATCAACCTTTATCCCCCAAAATTTCAGTGACCCCTGGGATGAGGGCATCCCTTCAGTGGTGGATGTATCCGGAAGTTCTGAGGGTGGGTCGTTTGCTGCATGCCTCACCATATCCTTTGACTCTGTATACCAGCGCCTCCATCAAGAGGAAGTGGGCTTATACTAGAATTACATGGATACACATATTGTAGTCCCCAGTGGAGAATCAGTTGTAGTTCAGCCTACTGGGATTGTGAGCCATTTGTTATTCTCTGAGCCACCAGGACCATCAAAGCCCTTTGGAACAAGATCGAGATGACCTTTATTGCACCAGGCTGACCACGGCGTGTGTATGTGTATATATATATATATACATATATATAACTGAATTGATAGACTGAAGAGATATGCAAACCAGACTTGCCATGGCCAAGATCATCCAGGTCTTGTTCCAAAGGACTTTGATAGTCCTGGTGACTTAGATGGTTTGAATGGTACGAAAGTAGACAGACGTTGCATTTTAGCAGAAAAGCATCAGGAGCTAATTGGTACTTGTTTGGATGCATGCAGAACTCTTTAATCTTTGCAGCACTTCGGTAAAAGGACCATTAGTGCGGATGTAATATTCTGAGGTGATCTGCCAGCATATTCTGAATTCCAGGAAGATAAGTTGCTTGTGATGATTTCCCATGATCAAATTCAGATGGCCTCCCGGCAGAGGGCATAAGAGTCTATACCTTCCTGTTTATATAAAACATGGCCACCTGATTGTTTGCCTGGACAAAAAATGCTCTTTCCTGAGAGGAGGTGAGAGAACGTGCTCAGAGCTTAACAAATGGCTCACAATTCTAGTAGTTTTATTATTTATTCTTTATTGATTTTGAAATACTTATGACACAAAACTGTCAATACAAATACGATTTCCACTGTTGTCAAATACATCAATATAGTGAAACATTAAAGTAATAATACTTTTACCATTTAAACAGTGAAAATCTACTGTTACTATGAAATTTTACAGTGAGCAAATGAATTAATGAGCATAAATAAGAAATAGTTCAAATAGGATATGAAAGTTGCCACACACCTACATTCTATTCTAACCAGTGTTAGATTGGCCTATATTCCCTCCAATTAAACTTTTAGATTCTAAAAGTGCTCCTACCATGTGACAGGGGCTGACCAATGGCACCGGTAGCCCCTGTGACATAGTAAGGGCAAAGGCTATCGGCGCCATTTTGAATACTGGCAGCCGACGATTCGCGTGCAGGAGGTCGCTCCCAGACCCCTGCTGGACTTTTGGCAAGTCTTGTGGGGGTCAGGAGGGTCCCCCAAGACTTGCCAAAAGCCGCTGGTGGTCCAGCGGGGGTCCGGGAGCGATCTCCTGCACTCGGGCCATCTGCTGCCAGTAATCAAAATGCGCCGATAGCCTTTGCCCTTACTATGTCACAGGGGCTACTGGTGCCATTGGTCAGCCCCTGTCACATGGTAGGAGCACAAGATGGTGCGGGCCATCCAGTGCTCCTACCATGTGACAGGGTCCAGCCAATGGCACGAATACCCTGTCACATGGTAAGGGCAAAGGGCCATCGGAGCCATTTTGATTAGTGGCAGCCGACGGAGCGGAAGATCGCTCCAGGGACCCCCACTGGACCACCAGGTACCTGTAAAAAGTTTTTGGGGGGGTCGGGAGGGTGGTGGAAGCTAAGATATTAGTTTTAAAGGGTCGGGGTTGGTTTTTTGTTTATCGGCTCGAGCGCAGCCGATAAACAAAACCGCGATCGGGCCTGATGAAAAAAAACCCACATGTGAATCGGAACCGGAATCCGAACTGATTCCGGTTCTGATTCACATCTCTAATATTTGCTGTTAGGCATAGGCCAGGGTATCAGTTTAGGGCAAATAGCCTTCAGATAGGAGGTCCTACAATTTTAATGGAAGAAGTTCTCAACTTGGTATGAGACCAGTTGTCTGGATCCCTTCTCCTGTGGTCTGAAGGAGTAACTTCACTATTTATTCTTCCTTTCATCCTTAAGCTGTAGAATCTCTTCAGTCAGTGTTTACCTCAGTGCTAGTGCAACATATTATAAGCAGGTAGAAGAGACTTTGATCACTCAATGAAACAGGACGGGAGCGAAAGACTTTATGGCCCATCCAGTCTGTCCATCCATCCAATTAATTTAGCATTATAATTCTCACCACTTCCTTAGAGATCCCCTGTATTTATCCCATGCTTTCTTAAATTCATATACTGTTTTTGTCTTCATTACCTACACTGGGAGGCTGTTCCACACATCCACCACCCTCGCTGTAAATAAATATTTCCTAAGACTACTCCTGAGTCTACCCCTTTCATCCTCCTCTCATAAACCCTCATTTTAGAGCATCCTTTCCATTGAAAAAGGCCCACCTTTTGTGAATGGAAACCTTTGAAATATTCCATTGTCTGTCATATCTCCCTTATCCTGCCTTATCTGTAGGGTACACATGTTTAGATCTTTGTCTATCCCCATATGTTTTAGAACGAAGACCTCTGAACAGACTTCATCCTGTTTATATCATTTTGAAGATACAGTCTCCATAATTGTACACAATATTCCAAGTAAGGTCTCACCAGGGACCTATATGGGGCAATTTAACCTCCCTTTTTCTGCTGACCATGTCTCTCCCTATATAGCCAAGCATATTTCTGGCTTTTACTATCGCTTTATCCACCTATTTGTCCACCTTAAGATCATTAGATACAATTAGCCCCAGATCTTGTTCTTCCTGTGGGCTTAGAAAAATTTCACGTTAATACTGTACCTTTCCCTTGGGTTTTTGCATCCTAAATGAATTACTCTGCCATTTTTTAGCATTAAATCTTAGCTGCCAGACCTTAGACCATTCCTCAAGCTTCATTAGATCCCTCCTCATGTTTTCCACTCCTTCCTGGCTGTCCATCCTGTTACAGATTTTGGCATTGACAAAAAGACAATTCTTTCCCATCAACCTTTCCGTTATGTTGCTCACAAAAATGTTGAAAAGAACTGTCCAATGAAAGATCCCTTAAGCATACCGCTAGTAACAACCCCCCCTCCTCAGAGAAAATCCATTTACCTACTACCCTTTGTCACCTTCCACTCAGCCAATTTCTAACCCAGTCATTCTAAAATCCATACCAAAGGTGCACAATTTATAAGTATTCTGTGTGGAACATTGTTAAAGGCCATGCTGAAATCAAAGTACACTACAGCTAGTGCTCTCTCTTGATCCAACTCTCTGGTCAGATTTGTCTGACAAGATTTATCTCTGGTAAAATCATGCTGCTTCAGATCTTGCAAGCTATTGGATTCCAAAAGTTTGCACTATTCTGTATTTTAGCAATAATTCCATTAGTTTGCACAACACAGAGGTTAGACTAACTGGCTTGTAGTTCCTAGCCTCCTCATTTCCACTTTTATGACTAGGAAACACATCCCCCCTTTTCCAGTCTTCTGGAACAACTCCAGCCTCTATGGTTAAATCATTTTTATTAATTGTCAAATCACAAATCGCTGGAACACTGTACTCTGCACAGCATCCAGCTGAAACAGCAAACAACATCTCAAGACAGATATCTGCCCCCCCCCCCCCCCCCCATGATCCAGTTTGTGGCAGTAAGAATCCAGCTTCATGCTCACGGGTGCAGAGCTTGTATATATGGGTCACCTATGCATAAAAAGTCTTTCCTTTTCCTGAAGACATCCATTTTTTCGATGTACTGAGTGGCATGAATTGGGATATCATACTTTTTAACTGTTAGAGATAGAGGAAAAAATGTTCCCTTATCTTTAATAATGCTTTTGTAGAAAGAAACAGTCTTGAAAAATTATATGAATATAATTGAGAGGGGTCTCTATGAAGAGTAATCCCTAAATATGTCAGAGTGTGTAGCCCATGCCGTAGGAAACTTTGATCCCCATAAGTGCTGGACCTAGTCTTGTACCGGCAGAGCTTCTGACTTATCTAAATTGAGTTTGTGGCCTGCCAGTTGCCCATATGTGGAAAATTCTTTTAACAGGGCCTCACAAGCTCCTAGGGTTCGAAATATGTGCCAAAATATCATCCGCAAATGCAGCTAACTTAAAGACAGTTGACACAGAGCCCTTCAGTGGCACTCCTTTAACCTTGGATTGTGTTGTATTCGTTGTAAGAGGGGTTCCAAAAATTACACATATAATAAAGGGGACAGAGGACACCCCTGCCTAGTTCCCCTACTGAGATTGATGTCAGCAGACAGATAACCATTAATAAATACTACAGCTTTGGGAGAATTATAAAGAGTTTTGATTGCATGAGTAAAAAAGCCCTCAATTCCAAAGACCTTGAGAGTTTCAAACATAAAGTCCCACTCTAATCTATCAAACGCTTTTTCAGCATCGAAGCTTAACAGCATTAAGGATATATCTTTCTTCCTGCTGCTAGCAGTGGAGGCCAAAATGTGTCTAATATTGATTGCCGTACAACAACATTTTACAAACCCTACTTGATCCATTCCTATCAACTGAGGAAGAATTACTGCCATTCTATCTACCATGATTTTGGCCAACAGCTTCACATCAAAATTCAATAGTGAAATAGGTCTATTGGTCTAAAGGAACCTGGAGCCATCGGATCTTTTCCTTTTTTGGGCAACACTATAATAGTAGCTTTATTAGGTGCATAGAGGAATTGTCCCAAATTAACTAAATATCCCAACATTTCCCCCAATGGAAGACAAATTTTTGTGGCTAATAGTTTATAAAACTCGGCAGAAAGAACATCAGGCCCTGGGGTCTTCAGTAACTTAGCTTCTTTTATTACTCTTTGAATTTCAGAAATTTGAAATGGCTTGTTCAAACTTTCCAGTTGTACTGACGAGGGCTTAGGCAGATTCATAGTGCTGAGATATTCTTTAATATTCTCTATCCCCTTAGGTGTACCCTTGTAAAGTTGATAATATTGCTGAAATATCTCTGATGTTTCTTTCCCTGAATTAACCACTGTGTTTGAACTAATTTTCATGGCCGGGTTAAATTTAGGCCCTGCCCAAGTTTTTGTTACATTCGCCAGCATTCTGCCCATTTTATTGCCATGCTGAAAGAATTTACATTTGTAATGTAATTGACCTTTCTGGGCCCTCTGATGTAGTAGCATATTAAGCACATTTTATATAGCCAGAATACTTGCCTTATTGGAGCCCGTGCATTGCATCCTCAAGAAGATGAAACCCTCGTCACACCCTTTAGACTACATCCCATCCAATCTGCTGCTCTCCATCCCTAACATCATTTCCAAACCTTTAGCAGATCTCATAAATTGTTCGCTCTCGCAAGGCCAAGTCCCGGACCAACTTAAGATGGCTATGCTCAAACCTCTCCTCAAAAAACCTAACCTTCCGCCCACAGACCCAGCAAACTTCAGACCTATAGCCAACCTTCCTTTGATTGCCAAAATCATGGAGAAGGTGGTAAACAGACAACTCTCCGATTTCTTAGACGAAAATGACATCCTTACATCAAACCAATTCGGATTCCGTAAGTCCAGGAACACTGAATCCCTATTAGCCACATTATCAGACACCATTCTCCTTAATTTAGAAAAAGGCCAACCGTTCCTTCTCACACTACTGGATCTCTCCTCAGCGTTTGACACCGTGAATCACTCTTGCCTCATTCAGTGTCTAGCCAACATTGGAATCACAGGATCAGCGCTAGATTGGTTCAAATCGTTTCTGGAAAACAGGTCATACAAGGTAAAGATAAATAGCAAAGAATCTCACCCCTGTGACTCAAAGCCGGGGGTACCTCAAGGATCATCCCTGTCACCTACTCTGTTCAATATTTATCTTCTCCCACTTTGTCAACTACTAACCAAACTCAAGCTAATGCATTTCTTATATGCGGATGACATACAAATACTCATCCCTATAGCGGATTCTCTTCAAAAAACCTTGTCTTTCTTGACCAAATGCCTCGCAGCAATCAACACCCTACTCTCCAGCCTCAACCTGGTACTAAACACCAACAAAACTGAAATCCTTCTTATAGCTCCAGAAAACTACATCCCGCTCTTCCCCACAACCGCCAACCAATGTCCCAGCATCTCAATTGACCGCACTACCCAAGTGAGAGACCTGGGTGTACTACTAGACAACCGACTCAACCTCAGCAAGTTCGTTAACAACACCACAAAAGAATGCTACTTCAAATTGCAAGTATTAAAAAAATTAAAATCACTTCTTCTCCACCGTGACTTCCACCTGGTACTACAATCCATCATCCTCCCGAAACTGGATTATTGCAACTCACTCCTGCTGGGTCTCCCTGCTTGCACCATCAAACCACTTCAGATGGTCATGAATGCCACAGCCAGAATTCTCACAAACACTAAAAAAAGGGAGCATATCACCCCCATCCTACAGCACCTACACTGGCTGCCGATTAAATATAGAATTCACTTTAAAAGCCTTATGATGATACACAAGGCCATTCACAACATCTCCCCTCTCAACCTTACTTATCAACTCCAACAGCACTCCTCTAAGAGACCGACCAGATATGCGTACAAGAATACGCTTCTTACCCAGCCAGCAAAAACGCCTCTAAGGAAACGCGCTCTTTCCACGGCGGGCCCCCCTCTCTGGAACTCGCTCCCTCCGGATCTCTGCATAGAGCCCTGCCACAGGACATTCAAAAAGAAGCTAAAGACTTGGCTCTTCGCCCAAGCCTTCCCGGAGAACTAAGACCAGAGGAATACAATGACACTTTACACCCTGATTCCCCTCTCCCTCTGTACTTACGTTTCTTATAGTGCCATATCTAAGTTTAATGAGGCCTTGTTGTTCATTGTAAGTTCTCTGCAAATTCCTTATTGTCCAAGTACTTTTTTGTTACTCTGTTCTCATTGTAAGCTGCCCAAGAGGTAGTCCAAGTTATTTATTGTTAGTTTTTATGTTTCATTGTAAGCTGCCCTAGAGGCATCAGTTTGATTTCACTGTAAACCGGTGCGATATGTATATTATACAGGAACATCGGTATATAAAAATTAAAAAATAAATAAATAAATAAATAAATTGCTTTTCTTGATGCAGCTGTCTCTCTAAAGTTAATATTGCCACATTAATTTTCTTCCTACTTGAAGCCACATATGAGATATCTCCCTGGAGAACAGTTTTAGCTGTCTCCCAAAACAATATTGGGGAGTCTAGATGCACTTTATTATGCAATGAATAGTATTCCCATCTTTTTAAGAGATGTTCTCTAAAGCCAAATTGTTATACAAGTATTTAGGGAATTTCCAAATTCTAGTCAAATCTGGAGGTTCAAACTCTGCTAGGTCAAGCCAGTCTGGTGCGTGTCAGAAACTGCTAATGGGCTAATTTGAGTATCAATAATTCTAGAAAAGCTCCTTTGCCAAGTTAATAAGTAATCAAGATGGAACTGTGTATTATGAGCGCGTGATATATGGGTAAATTCCTTCTCACAAGGATGAAGGGTCTTCCATATATCAATCACATCTAGACACTGGCATAAATAAGCAATTCCTTTACCTTTTGACATCGTGGACCTAGTGATCAGTGGTAACTTTTCTAACTGATCATCATGACGGAGGTTAAAATCACCTTGAATAATTAACGTTGTCTGTGCATATGGTAGTAGCAACTGAGCTAATTTCTTAAAGAATGCATGATTATAGGTATTGGGGACATAAACCATGGAGAACACTATAGATTTTCTGTATAGCGTGTCCTCTAACATTAAATATTTTCCTTCCATATCCGCAATCTGATTTATTTGTAAGGGTGTCCCTTTTCCAACCAATATTGGCACCCCAGCTTTCCATGTGCCAGACTGAACTGAGAAAACCTGCCCCACCCATTGTCTATGTAATTTCATATGTTTTACTTCATTAAAATGCATCTCCTGCAAAATAGCAATTTGAACTTTTTGCCTATGTAATGCTTGCAGCACCTTATAACGCTTGGTAACAGACCCAATGCCCCCCACATTCCATGTAATGCATTGAACTGAAGCTGCTGTCATTTCCACATCATATGTCTGGTAAGTAGCGCTTTATTCTGTAATGTCCACTAGCCCAAGCCCCAGTTGAACTAAACTTCCAAACTATTTATGCTTCTATTCCAATCTGTAGTGATCTTTAACTGCCATCTCTCTATATATTTTTAAAATGAAATCTCCCCTCCTATCCTTTCATTTCCCCTCCCCCTCTGACTCCTTCCAAAGAACTGAAATGCTTCCAAATTTTTTTTCCCCCCACCATGGGCAAACAATCCATGTAACGTGTGGAGCCCCACTCCCACACTCTACACACATCACTCACACGTGTGAACATGTGAGCATACACATACATATGTATGTCAGAAAAAATTAGTTATAAAAGCAGATTATAACTATAAACACTTAAACAATGTCAGGTACATTTTAATACCAACTCTGGTGCAACTTAAGTGTTTCCATCGATCTTCCCTCATTAGAGAAATATAAAAAAAAACTACTGAGAGATGAAAATCAGTTACTGAAAATGATGGAACATTCATTGCTAGCACCCACAGCTATTCTAAGAATGTTCAACCAATTTGATTTGCCATCCAAAAAGACTTAGACAAATTCCTTTGCCGCCTCTGTCATTTCATACACATTTGATTTGTTTTGGTGCATTATTTTTAATTTTGCAGGGAATTGCAATAATCAGATTTGCTGCTCCACCAACTTAGCACAAATAGAAGAGAATGCTTTTCGTTTAGCTGAAACAATTGCCGAGTAATCCGGGAACAAAAGTACTGGACGCCTTTCATATTCCAGTTTCTTTGACTCTCTGAACTGTCGTCTCACTTCTTCCTTATGTCGGTAATTGAGAAACTTGGTGATTACCGGTCAAGGCTTTGTCTGGGTTGATATTTTTACACCCAAGTGGTGGGACCTTTCAGTGTGTAATGTGCCATAGGCCTCAGCCACGTGAAGAGCCATGCCAAGCCATGTCTCTAAAAAAGTCCGGTAGTGCCTTGTCCTCAATCGTTTCTGGGAGGCCAATTATTCTATTACCCCGACAGGATCTATTTTCAAGATCATCAATTTTAATTTCAGCTGTCAGTATCACAGCTCTAGCATCTGCTAGCTATATTTCCAGGGCCTGCCCTCTGTCATCTACGCCCATGAGGTGATCTTCAACCTCCTGGAAATGCTTAGAATACTCAATAAATAGCGCTTCCATTTCAGTGAATTTCTCATAGATTTTCCCAAATCTGCCATCAAAACTGCAATAACTTGGACCACAATTTCATTTACCCCTTCGGTCAGGGTGCTGGGAAAGGAAGGATTACTGGTGGAGTCCGCCATCTTGCCAGCCATTGACCTCCTGTTATCGCACCGATTCATACTGACAATGGTGAGAAATTCATGGCTATGATGCAATATTACCTCAAAAATGGAGTCCTTGTCTCTTAAAGAGTCCAACAATGGCTATGGTTTGTCTCAGTGAGTTTTAGAAGTCAGATGTTCATGGATTAGGGAGTGAGGTCCAAGAGCCGTGAAGAACCAAGTTTTCGTTCGCACATCACATCATGTGATGCTCTCAGCTCCAGACTCTAATGAAAGTCAGTCAGTGGAGCTGCCAGGACATGTTTTAGTAATCTCAGATGTATCTCATCTGGCCCCATCGCTTTATCTACTTTTAAGTTTAGTTAGCTTCTCACAAACACACTGTTCTGAAAATTGATTGAGGTTTACCTCACTTCCGATCTTATTTTATGTGGCTCTGTTCCAGGCTCTTCCACAGTGAACACTGAACATAAATATTTGTTAAACAATGTTGCTTTTTCCTCATCAACCTCTACATATTCCTCCCCTTCACCTTTAAGTTTCACAATGCCACTTTTGTACTTCTTTTTTTAATAATATTTTTTTATTGCTTTGATTTCAGTAAATCACCCGAAGCAATGTATAAATATAAAACATCAAATTACAATATATACAACAATACTAAAGCATTGGGGATATCTTCGACCGTCATCACACAGGAGAAAAGCGGGCTTTGCCATCTGAATCTGCTATCCCTGGTCCTCATGGCTTGCAGAACTGATGTCTCTCCACCCTTTGGTATTCAAATTCATGAGACAATTATGGCATCCCAGTCCTTTGGTTAGTAAACCTCCAGTGCTATGGGATCTCAACATAGTACCGGTTTATTCATGAAACCTACTTTCAAACCTCTCGAGTTGGTGGACTTGGTTTCTTACCTGGAACGTGATATTCTTTCTAGCAGTCACTTTGGTTCAGAGAGTTGCCTACTTTCTTTCTGAGACTGCATGTGCTTAAAGGAAAAAATCTTATCACTCTTTGGACTGTATGAGAGTCTTGTATTTTGTTTGAGAAGGACTCCATCTCATCATTAAGCTTCTCAGGTGTTTGTGTCTTTTTAATTCCATCGGGAATGGCAGTGGCCAAAACAGTCTGTCCAAATAGGATGGTATCATGCACTATAATATGCTGACTGGCCTATAGATTAAAGATGCTGTCAAGGCTCATCAGGTAAGAGCCATGGTGACTTCAGTGGCTTCTCTCAGGGCCACTTGCATTGAAGCTGCTACTTATTCTGTTTACACTTTCACATCCCGTACTGTCTGGATAGCATGTTACAAGATGATGGTAACTTTGAGCAAGCAGTCGTGTGCATCCTATTCTACCGGTAGTCCACTCTTCACCTGGTAGGACTGGGTTGTCTTAAGAGCTTCTGTTGTACAACCCTCAACTTGGTACTCCCCATGCATAATGGCTAATTAATTCATGTCTGTTTGTTGACGAAGAAAGCAAGTTTGCTTACCTGTGAATGGGTTCTCTGTAGACAGTGGGATGAATTAGCAATTCTTAATACCCACCCACCTCCCTAGAATCAACTACTTTGCTGAAGCTTAAGTTCTGGAAGAGACTGACAGGCTCAAGAGGCAGCACATGCACATAGAGTTCCTGTGCATGTTGGTAAAGATTTACTGAGCTCTGAGAGGGATGATGTAACCCACACATCATGGCTAATTCATCCTGCTGTCTGTGGAGAACCCTTTTTACAGGTAAGTACATTTGTTTAACCCAAGTATGACTTGCTGATGCCAAGGCCTCATTTTCATAAATGGCCATAAATTCTGAATACTATGCTGCTCCAGAAGTATTCGACTTCATAATCAAATGAGCATTTACAGTCACCCCCAAAAATGTAACTTCCTTGCTTAATGGGAGGACTTTATCCTTCATGAATAGATTTGGAGGGGACATACAGTATTTAAGAATACATTTTCTTAATCATAATTCTGTTTTAGAGGAATTGAGTCATCTAGACTTGGATTTCTTTCAGGCATACACTCAGTCTATCCAATCAGTCTTGGTGGGTGGAACTTAGCTCATAATAGATCTGGATGTCATCTGCATACATTTAACAACTAAAAGTTGTTCACCTAATAAGATGACTCAAAAGTTGTATGTAGATGTTAAATTGTAGTAGTGAAAGTAATGATTTATGAGGACCCCCCAATTGAAGCCCCTGTGGGTCAAAGATATCCATTCCCACTTGGAACTTTTTCCAACCTGTCTTGTAGGAAAGAAGAAAACCATTAAAGCCCTGTGCCTTCGATACCAAGGACTTCCAGTCATTTATTTATTTATTTATTTAACGCTTTTCTATACCGGCATTCAAGATAAACATCACATCATGCTGGTTTACATTTAATGGTGGGAGGGGGTGCGAAAAAATAAATAAATTAACAAACTGTAGCAAGTGAAAAGAAAAAACTCTGAAGTTACAATAAAACAGGGGAGATTCGAAACTGGGAGGAGGAAAGTCTAAAGGAATTTAACATAGAGAGCAATTATTTACAATGTTCTAGGAATGTCTGATTGTGGTTGTCGTTGAATTGCGGTTCAGTTGGTGTCTGGAAAGGCTTGTTTAAACAACCACGTCTTAAGCCATTTTCTGAAAGTTAAGAGGCACGGCTCTTGACGTAGATCCGATGGGATGGAGTTCCATAGAGAAGGTCCTGCTGTAGAGAAAGCCTGGTCTCTAAGTGTTATATGATGAGAGGTTTTGGCTTGGGGTACATGTAGTGAATCTCTGTAAGCTTCATGAGATCAGAATGTCATGGTCCACAATGTGGAAGGTTACTGTTAAGTCCCAGCACAGTGAAAGGGTCTGAATCCCTATCCAAGCTTCAACAGTATTCAGGATCATCAACTAAGGCCACCGGTGTGATCTTTGTACTGAAACCAGCATAGAAGAAGCCAGACTGCTCAGGGTCCAGATGATCCATTCCCTCCACTTATCAGTTGACAAGCTATAGCTCTTTCAGTTTAGTTTGCCGAAAGATGGCATATTGGAGATAGGGCGATAAGTTATTGTGCATTACAAATAATGAAATATATAAAAAGCTTTTCTCCTATTATGTGCTTGTAGGAAAAACATATTTTTATAAATTAGTCCCTAAGTGCAGTAACCTAACCTGACTGATGAGCCTTAGTATTTCATCTATATTTGTTTTCCTTTAACACTTTGCCCTCTGACACCCAAGGCTAAAACTTCCTAGTAGAGTGCCTTACTGCTGAAGGTATGGTAGTTCCCTTCCACAGTAAATAAAAAGGAAAATTAAGAGGTAGGGTCAGCTTTCCTCATACATGTTTTTCAGAGGTTTATCCAAATATAGTGAAAAGTCTGGTCACTACTACTGTTCTAATGAATATGGGCACTTGTTCTTCAAGTCAGATCTTCTTTTGTTTATGGCAGACTAACAGCCACAGAAGTGAACTAGCACAGTTGTACAAATGTACAGATATGTGTGCAGCATTATATCTTCTGTCACCAAGACAAGCTTGGTTGTATTTTGTACCTTGAAAATGGGTCCCAGAGCACTGCGCAGAGCAATTAAAAAACACAAGCACTGCTGGTAAATTTGGAGAGGGTAAAACAAACACATTTCTGGATGGTGGGCTGTACAACATCGTCAAAAGAGAAGGAGCAATAATGTTCTGGTTACATTACAACTAGGAGGATTATAATAAAACCCACACTAAAATCTGAGAAAAATGTTAGCACCTGTTATGTTTACTTGCACAATAAAACCTATGGAACCACAGGATGTAGTAAGCTAATGGCATGCAAATAGCCCATGAAAAAAAAGACGCGCCAAACAGAAAAACGTGCTTTATTTTACTGATGGACCATCTCCATTTCATGGAACTGAAAATCTATGCTTAAAAAATGGCCCTTTTCAAGGAAGGAGGAGGTCTCTTCAGCCCTATGTGAAAGATGCAGATCTGCTCAGAAGTGGATTTGTTTGGGAGCTCTCAGGAAGCAAAAATAAAAGGATAGATATTTTTTAACCGTACTATTTTACCATAATCGGTGTGGGAAGACTGGAACCAGTAAGACTGAGCAGTTCCTCTTACAGAAGCAGCATAACCAGGCACTGAGCAAGAGCAGGATCTGTATGTCCAGATGGCAAGACCAATGCTGGGGAGGGTCTTACAGTGCAAGCAAGCCAACAAAGGAGGATCGAATTCAGCCAGTCAGGAGCAAAGCAAGGAGCCACCTAAGGTCTGAGACTCTGACCTCAGAGGAAGGATGGGGCAGCCAAAATATCCATTCCTGCTCCAGATTGACCTGAACAGCCCCGCATCACCCCCCCCAGGCAGATCTTCTTTGGCAGTGGGATCTTTCACACAGATCCCACGAGGCTGGGCTCTGGGATATTGAGCTGAAGTGCATGGCTGGGCAGGTCCTGATGGGAAATCAGGGTGTAGGAGAAATCATCTGCTTCCCGGACTGTAAAGAATGAATAAGCTTTGTGGACTCGTTCCTTTCTGTAAAGCTACAGTGCCGCCTCCTTCAGCTTTCACTCACACTGGTGTCCAGGCTGTCCTTGTGGAGCAAGGTTCTACATGTTTCTACCCCATTCGGCTCAGTAAAATCAAGCCGCTTTCATCTTTTCTAGTCAACTGCTGGCATTAGATGGTGGGCATGTGCAGGGCTGCCAGTGTAGCTTAGCTCTCTGAAGCAAATGCTGGGCTGAGCTCTCTGGTCTACTTTTCAATAACATTTCTCCAGTTTCAAGAATGCCTGTGAATGGATTTTTATTTTAACTACGTGGACTCTTCAGAGGACCCCCCTTTTTTCCATAAATGTTCCTGGGAAATGCATGTTCATAAGCACCATGGGAAGTTTAACTCCACCTCAGACTCAGGATTTAAATTTCCCATGGTGTAACAAAGGGGTGTTAATCAGGCTGCGCTCTAACACATCTTCCTGCAGTGCCCGATAGTAGACAGTATTTACATTTATGTGGGGTTAACATTTACCTGTGCTAATCCTAGCGGCAGATTTTAACCCGGGTTTTTGCATATGCTTTTTCCATGTTAAAAAAAACACTACGTTAGTAAGAAAAATCCACACTAAAGTGCAGATTAATACCCACGCTAGGGTCTGCGCATCTTCTTACATCGGCTCCTCAGCAGTTTTGTGTATTGTGTCAGATGGGTCATCTGGGAGCTGTACAATGTGAACCCTTATAATACAGGAAGACAAGAAGATTGTTTCCATTTGATATTGCGCCTTTTTCCTAGGAAGAGCGCAAAGCAGATTACATACATCTATCCCCTCCCCCACCTCTACATATATGTAGAGGTGGGGGAGGGGATAGATGAACATAAAAACTGAGTAGGCAGCAACACATGGGGATTTCATAGTATAGGGAGGGATACCTAGGATTAAGGTAAAGAAACACAGCACATAAAAGTTGAATACTGCTTTCATAATTAAGGGAGGATACCCAGCAGTAAGATGGGTGGAAATGCAGAGTTCAGGGGAAGACTTGGTTGAAGAGCCAGGTTATGATTTTTTTTTTTTCAAAAGGTAGCAGATTTCCTTGCATAAGTCCTGAAAGATGTTCTTCTATAATGTGTGTACAAAGCAAATGAATGCACGTAGCCTCGTGCAGGCTGACTTTGCTGTAATTAGTGAAGATGCAGATAAAAGGCTTGCTGGGAGAACTGAAATTCCCTTGTTAGAATATATGTGGGATGGAGAAGAATCAAGTGTGCTGGTGTTTGGTGCTGGCATTTTAATATAATACAAAGTACTTTAAATGTTATCCCACTCTCAGTGGGGGGAGTCAGTGGAGCTCACACAGGACAGACTTCACATGTTCACTAGACTTGGCATTTACAAAAAGAGCAGAAAAAGGTGTGTACTCCTGCAGAAATAGTATTCTCTATATTTACAACACCTAATGAATAGATATGCAGGTAAATCTAATGGTTATTATTTGCACACATTCCTACAACTGACAGCTAAACTTTGGGCTGTAATTCTCAAGCAGCCCATATAGGCTCACATGAGACTTTAGCCAGAATTTTCAAAGCGGATTTAAGTGTGTAACCTGCACCCTACAGGTTTGCACAAAGTTACCCTTGTTCAGGAGCAGGTGTAATTTTGTGCTTATAAACTCCTCCCCCCACCGGAACACTTGTATATAGTGTGCATAAAAGTACATGGGAATTGGCTTCTGCATGTACCTTTTATGTGCATGAAGGCCCTCCCAGGCAGTTTTTAAAAGACCATTTGCATAAAACAAAGGTTTATCGCTTGCAAAAGCTCAGCATTCCATAATAACGTAGCATCTTGACCTGAGTGTCTGATTCCACCAGGGACCCCCACTAGGCCCTACTGCATCTGTCATTGAAAGGTCTGAATCCAACAAATGCTAGGCCAGGTCCATTTAGTCTTTTCAATTTTAAACCACTACTGAACCACACCCACTTATGGGTGACTGTCTGTAGCCCTTAAAAAGTGTACCTATCTGAAGGGATTTAAATGAAATTAATTTTCCATTTCAGGTGTTGTTAGTTCTGCACATTCTGGCAGGGCTCTCTGTTTCCTCTGGAATATTTTGTTACCATGATGTTTGGTTGGCTTTACGTGAACTTCGTGCAAATGTTCTTTGTTTACTAACATTTTACAATGATGATGAATTTTCCAGCACTCTGTTTTCTGGGGAGATTGTTGTATGTGATAACATTTATTCTGTCTTGTTTATCACCTTTCTTCATTTGTTCTCTCTTCTCTTGGGAGTCTGTCAAAAGGATTGCCTGCATTGTCAACAATAAATTACATGACAAAACCTGAGACTAATTAAGCACCAAAGAATGGATGTTTAAAATAAAGATGTTGACATTTTTCTATTTACAAGGGCCCATCAACCTTCAGACATTACTATTTGCTTTTCTCATCCTGGTCTCTCTTGCCTTTAAAATGAAAGGCACAATTTGAGTCTATAGAGTACACAAACTAAGACTTTTTTTTTTAAGGTTTTCTAGGTTCCAAATCAACTTTGTGGCATTCTGGAACAATTTAAACTAAAATAATTCTATGAAAAATGCCCCTCAATACCATGGAGGTCATTGCTGATCTCTATATTGCTCTCCTTCCAATGATTTGTAAATAAGCCAGCACAGGAAAAATACCAAAAGTGGAAAAAATAAAATTAAAATACAACTTTTTAAAAATTCTCCACACAATAAGTTGGCGAGCAGAGAAATTATCGGATAAAGTTACCTGGATAAGCTCAGCTAAATATTCAATGGCACTTACCTGGGTAAAATTGCTGCCGAATGTACTCAGCTAAATTTACCCAGATAAAAATTATCTGGGTAATTTTACCACTCACCAATCTACTGCATATTCACAACCGGCCCCCCCCCCTCCAAAAAAAAACTAACAGCCAAGCTGCGATCAGTTCCCCAACATGAATTAAAAATGTTGCACAGCCAAGCCACTCCCTTCCTCAGTATATTCAAACTTTGTTGTGTGGCCAAGCCAGACCCTCTCCCATATAATTTAAAATTGTCCTGTGGTGAGCAGCACTGATCCCTACTCACCTTCAATCCTTTCAAAGTTAGCTGGACACACAACTTTTCGATTATCAACCTCTCTGTGATCACTGATTTCCTCTGTGGAAAGTATTTGATCCAATGTCAAAATTGCTTCAGCAAATATACTGTGATGTGAGTGCTTGGATATATCTGTAAAGTTTGTGCAGTTGGGTAAATCCACTGCCCAAAGTCTTTTCTCATAAAGGTAAAAGAGGCTGAAAATGAGGAGAGGGATTCCTCACATCATAAATCAAGGGACATCATTTCTTCATAGTGAATTTAAAGCCCCACAAATCAATCTGCAATAATAATTATTAGAGGACAAATAATCCCTGTTGATTATGCTTGTGAATTTCTGATGCATATGGTAGTTCCGTAAAATTATGTGAAGTTAAGAAATGGAAGCTTGGGATTTTCATATCTAGGCCCCCAAGCAGAGTTTTCAAAAACTTTTACTACAGCAGCACTTGTCAACTAAAATTTGTATTCCTCTAAAGTGTGTTCCTGAGAGTGTCTTGGTGCAAAACGGCAAAATGTCCAGCCCAGCACAGCACAGTATCACAGGAGTATCTGCTCTCTTCTCGATTGCAGGAGGTTGTAATACGAAGGCAGCCAACACATGGACTGGCCTCTGCTCTTGAAAGGAATTGAGGGAAGAGGATATAGCTCCCTCCCCCCCACCCCCCCAATAAATAAATGTAATGTGCTTTTTAGCATCACTGTTTACTCTGAGGGACACAGTTATCCCCTCTCCCAGAAAAAAGCTATATTAATATAATTATCTTATCTTCAACTATATTCCCTTATTGGAGTTTTAGCCCGCCTTTCCAAATGATTGTGAAGGCAGCTTACAGAATTACTTGAATTCAGATGGATAAAATGCATTTTCTGATTTGTAGATATTAATAATATACTCAAGTCATCTAATGTGTTGGGAGAGAAAAGGATCTTGAAACTAAATACTGTAAATGAACCTATGATAAAATAAGAAGCAAGCATAGTGGGGCCTCCCACTTGAGTCCCATAATTCCTAAAAAGCCAGCTCTGATTTCGACTTTGAGACTGCACGGGCTGTGTTTGAACATGAGCCATGTTGTTCTAAAGCAAGGAGAGTTTGGCCAAGGAAGGGGAAAGCTGCCCATCAGTATCTGCAGGAAGGAGAGAGACAGCGCACCATTGGTTGAGTTTGACATTGACAATGTTTTCAAGTCCTTTTACGCATTTCTTCCACAGTCTGACTGCCCCTACTCAGAAAATGTCCCAAGTATTAAAATTCCAATGGACATCATGGAACAGGAACCATTCCTAAGTGATAGCAAACCTTCCGACAGTGAGTAGAATTAACCTCTCGCATGCCTGCTTGGGTCTGGCTTCAACATAAATACCAACCAAAAATAAAACCATAAATGCTCCCATCTTGCATGTCTCTTTCATATTTAATTAATTTTTTTCATTGTGTAGCAAGGTCCCGACTCACTAAGCTTTTTCCTCCCCTAGGCACAGAATGGGGGGAAAACCTGAGTGAATCCGGCCCTTGGTATCTGATTACGAAACTACTACATATTTTATGTGGTCCACTCTTCTTCATGCTTTTTACTAACTGATTGCCTTTTTCCCTTTCTGCCATCTAGTTTGGCATTATTGCCAGTCTGACTCTTTAGCTTCTCTTTCACTCCCAGCTTCTGCTGCGTCTGTTAACTTTCTCTTCCAGATTGCTGCTAGAAACTCCACTGCTGTCTGTGACACTTTGCTCTCATCTGGTTCCAAGCAATTATCCAGTCAGTGCTCACCATGTGGCGTGTTTACCCCCAATTACCTTTAAATCATTGCTAGTTCATGCAGGCAGCAATGTTTTCAGTCATTCATCATTAACATATTTGTCTTCCTTCCTACTGCTGGTGGCTCCGTAATTTTTTGTTTTGTTTTGCTTTATTGCTTTTTGATTGTGGTATCTTTAGATTTCTAGTACCTGCATTACTTTTTTCTCCCTCCTCCTTGTGTCTTATGTTTGTTTTTCAAAATCTTTTTTATTTTTTGTTTGCATTTTGTATTATAATCTGCTTAGTAAAATTTGGAAGCTTAGACCGTTTCTATGGGACTCGGCAATGCTACTCCCTTATTTATTTATTTTTTTAATGGTACGATTGCGATTATGGTAGTTATAATCATTCAGTTGCACGCTTGAGGCCAATGGGCTTTTTTTTTATGCTGCATTTCCAAACAAGTACTCACAAGGAATGGAGGGAAAGAGTGGGTTGGATAATGATTCTTTCATGCAGCTGAAGACTTTGTCATTTCAGCAGGTCTTCCAAGGCCCTTTGAGAGAGGCAGAACACCAGTACGGTATCTGATTTGATTTGTTTTGGTTTTCTTTTCCCTATAGGAGAAAAATCACAAACATTCCTTGAACGACATACATCTTGCTGAAAGAATTCCTTTTCTTCAGTCACTTACTATGCCAAGGTAAACTGTGGTACCAGCCAGTCTTATTATTATTATTAGCTGCTGATCCTCCCCCATACCGCTTCCCCACCATAGAGCATTTTCCATTTAAACAAGCTTGCAGAGTACAGTGGTGTGCATGCAGCCTTCTCGGGCCTGTGCCCTGGCTTCTTTAGTTTTAACATTAGACACTGCAGACAGAAGTGGAGAAGGTGGGAAGGAACATTAGTGAATAGACAGGTAAAAGTTCTTCCCTGTACATACCAGGATCATTCCAGACGGTGGGTTATGTCCCCTGTCCAGCAGATGGAGTCAGAACACAAAATTCCCAGGGGAGGAACCATATAACCACGCCTCCCCTGTAACAGCTCTCAGTAACTAGCAGGGCTGTCTGCGGCCCACCCGTGATGGGAAAGCTTTGGTACATCCCACCATCTGGAATGATCCTGGTATGTACAGGGAAAAGAAAATTATTCCTTACCTGCTAATTTTCATTCCTGTAATACCATGGATCATTCCAGACACCCTCCCTTGGTTTGGGGGTTTGCTTGTGGGACATCCCTGCCTACCTGTCTTAACAATCTTTTACTCTGTATTTCGAATACTGCGCGTCTTTTTTGTTCACGCACTGCTGTTCGCAAGTTCACTGTTCAGAATTTAGTTGCTGTTTATTTGGACAGCGGTTATTTCAATTCCTTCTTTGATTACTTGATCCCTCTGTTTTTGGTCTCTCTCTTTTGGGCTTTGTTAGTCTAGTTACTGAGAGTTGTTACAGGGGAGGCGTGGTTATATGGGTCCTCCCCTGGGAATTTTGTGTTCTGACTCCATCTGCTGGACATGGAACATAACCCACCGTCTGGAATGATCCATGGGATTACAGGAACGAAAATTAGCAGGTAAGGAATAATTTTCTTTTGCTGAAGCTCACGGAGAGAATCAAGGGGGGGGGGGGGGGGGGAACAGGACAAAAGCCCAAGAATACTAACTGCAGTATATGGGAAACTGAATGAAAAAAACCCTGCCTGACTCAACTTGGAGTGTTAAAGTTTTGTTTTTCTTTTTTTCTTTTTTTTCCATCTGACCCCTCCCCACAAAAAGAAATCAACCACCTAAAACATAGCCAAACAAAGACAAATAGATTGATTCAGCTCTTTGCTGCCATTTTTTGCTTGCTTGGATGCCTGGGTAGGAAACGTTTCAGACTGCCCTGAAAGGGGGCTATACCTTGATATCTTGCAGCTCTGTGGTTTTGAACTTTTCTAGCAGCTTCAAAAACAAATTAAAAAATAAACCAATGTGGTTTCTGTGTTATTCCACTTGAATTTACAAACATAAAAGTTAACAAAAAAAAAAAGTAAGGCACTACCTTTTTGTTGGAATAAATATTGAAACTTAATGACAGAAAAAGGCCATGTGGCCCTGTCTCTTCTGCCCCATTCACACCCAACCGTTCAGCTTTACAATCCCTACCGCCCTGTCCAGGATCCTCTGTGTCCATCCCATAGACACTTTCCTTGACTTGCTTTCTGTCTCAGGTCCTCTGGAAACTAAAAAAAAACAAAACAAAAGAAATGGTTATATTTCATTTTTTCTTTTTCTTTTCCTTTTTTTATTTCAGCCCTCCAAGAACTCCAGTACGAGTTGTGCCTCAGATTAGAATAGAACTTGAACCTGAAGACAGTGGTTATTTCTGGAGGAGCAGGGGAACAGAAACCACATTGTAACCCATCTGTTAATCTTGTATTGAACTGGGTTTGTTTGTCACTAGCCAAATATTAAATGTTCTGCTTCTTCTGTACATAGGTAAAACTGTGACATACCTTTACCTGCAAGAAGTCAAGTCTCTCTCTCTCTCTCTCTCTCTCTCCGACATATAGCCTTTTGACTTCTCTGTCAGTCAGACACTCGTGCACACATCTGCTGATTTGTTTTCTCTCACAGCCACAAAACATACGGGCCTTATTATATAAAGACTTTTTTTTTTTCCATAGGCACAGAACTGGATAAAAGTCTTTCTTGAATAAGGCCCATTTAATACTTCTATGAATGTGAAATGAGCTTACGCTGCTGTTTGGTGCACCGGTTAGTTATCGGAGAGAACAAACCCTGATCATACGATATCCGTACTGTAGCTCCATCCTGTACAACTGGAAATTGCTGCTTTGTTAACTTGCCCTCAAATCCTATGCTGTAGAATTAATATAAGAAACCTAATGGTACAGTGCCCCTGTCACAGACGCCTCGCAGGTGTTCAGATGTCCCTTTGCTATGCAACCTTTTGCTTTTTCCTTAGGAGGTAATTTTCAAAAGGATTTAAGTGTGCAAATGGGCTTTAGAAAATTGCTACTTTTACACGTGTAACTCCTTTGAAAATGCACTCCATAGGGCTGAATTGTCAGGAGGTTTTATGCGCGTGAATGGGCTTTTGAAAATTGCTATGATATATGCTGCTTTTTATATGTATAACTCCTTTGAAAATTACCTCCTTAGTGTTTTCCTTTTTTTTTCCTCTTACTCCTTCCCTTTCATTTCTGAGTATTAGGCTCGACTCTTGAGTGTATTGAAAAGTATTTTATTTCCTAGATTATCTTATTAAATTATGGGGGCCTAACCTGCAACTTATTTTTATCAATTTTTTTTTTAAACTTTTTTAAATTACTGTAAAGAAAATGAATTTTTTTTTCCTGCAGCAGGAAACTTATAGTTTTAAAAGTAGTTCTACCTCTTATTTGTAGATGCTGGGCTTCTTCTTTCTGTACAAATAACTTGTACATAATGTGATCATAAAAATTTACTTTTAACTCTGAGGTAAGGCACAGGATTTGATCAAACTGTCAGATTGTTAACATTTTTTTTTATGCGTACATTTTCTTTAAGATATCAGAAAAATGTTATATGAAGGAGATGTGGTAATTTAATAGGGATATTTTTTTTTTTGTGGTCTACAACAAAAGGTATTAACTGTAATGGCAATAACTGCCTTACTGACTGAAGAACAGTGTCGGTGGGTAGGTGCTGATTGTTCCCATATTGTTGATTATGTGCAGTATTCCTAGAAGAACTGTTTTCATTCACAGGCATTTTGTGGTTGTGTCTGTCTGTCTGTACAGTGCACATGTGCTTTATATAGAAGACATGACTAACTGCTAGTTAGAAGGAATGGACACACAATCTTCTTTATCAAAACTAGGAAATGGAGGCTTGAGGTGGTCGGTGAAATGTTGACACAGTATGATCTAATGTCCCTGCTGTAGCAAGATGGCTGCTTCCACTGTGCTGAGGTGATGTGGCCTCTAAGGTTGTGAGGGCCATTATCTCACACTATCAAAAATGAGCGCTGCTGCCAAAAACCAAACAGTTATGTTTGCTTGGTAGTTTTGTTTTTTTAAAATTTCGGTTAGTTTTGTATTTTTTTTTAATTTCGGTTAGTTTTGTGTTTTTTTTAATTTCGGTTGGCTCAGCTTGGGTTTCTTCTGTTGGCTACTATGGGCACACCATTTTCTTTTTCTCATGTTCAGCTTCGTTTTGGCTCCACCGTCCAAGTTTGAGTCCCGCTTTCTCTCCCCCCCCCACCCCCCTCCCAACCTTCCCCGATTTTCACAAACTCTGCCATTCTGATGAGAGCTTTTTCTTCGCATTGTCCCCACATGCCTAGGCTCTGCTGTCCCAAGTATTTAAACAGGAAAATCTCTCTTACCACTTAACTGGAAATTTTCTTCTGATTTTACTGAATCAGGTTGTAAATAAGTAATTCAACCATATGAATGCCTCTAGTTATATAAATCTAAATATTTATGTTTTTTAATATGCTATTAGATCCCACGGAATTCAGAATAAATATATATGTATATATATGATATTTGAACTAAATAGAATACTAATTCTGTTTTTACAGTAGTTAGAACCCATCTTTAAAAGACATTTAAAAAAAATTTAAATATGTTATTGAGGTTTTGTTTTTCATTCTGGAGGGGATTATTCTCTAGCTAAAATATCACTTGTAAATTGTTAAAATTTGACTGGCTATTTTTGATGGCTTGCGTGCTTTCCTCCCTCCCATTATAGACCTGCTAAAAGTTTGAATTGATCATTAGACTGGCAAATATGTTCTCTTCTGGCACATGTTACAAAAAAAGCTGTTTCCAATCTAAGGCACAGTTTGATTTTAAAATTTAAAGAGATATTTGAATGTCACAGGTATATTTTATTTGTAGGTATGCAGAACTGTGACACGTTGCCAAGCTTGCTGTGCATTTTGTATTCCATGCTGTTATGAGTTAATTATTTTAGAACCAATTCAAACTCTGATATGCTGATTCTGGCTTTTCTAATGAATTCTTTCCCCGGTACAGATCAGCTTTGTTGGGGGAGAAAAAAAAATTTGAACTGGGGTCCTCATAGCAAAAATGAACTAAATTGTGCTATCACTTGGTCATGTGCATTACAGATCAGAGACAAACCAGTCATTTTTGAGACAATTACAAATAGTTTATATTACACTACAATTTTTTATTAAAATTAATTAGAATGCAAATATTTAAAGGCTCTGTGTATATATTTTAAATATGCTTAAACTGCCTTGCTGGGAAATGCAGCTTAATCACATTACAGCAGCAATGTGCTGCTTTTTATTATATTTTAAAGAAAAAAAAGAACATGAGAAGCTTGAGCAGAGAGCTTAATACCCTTTCTTTAATCTTTGAATTTGAGCTCCTGCCACACATACTTTTTTTTTTTTTTTTTAAGTCCAGTGCTGTTTAAAAAGTGGCATGTGACAGCTTTCATGCATCACATGCCACGCTCTTTCAGAACATCATTATTAACACACATTTGGTGAACAATTTGGCAGCTTAAATAGAATCTTTAAAATACTTGTTTACTGTGTAAGGTTTCTGGAAGAGGCTCCTGCTTAGCCATTCCCACTGTTACGGATTTGAATGTACAGTGCTGATCTTAAGCAATAAAAGATATTAGACAAGATATGACAGGATACAAAGGAATAAACCCAGAAAAGAAAGCAAGAGAGCCAAGAGTTGATATTTTGAGCAATTTAGCTGGCTTCTACTTTCAGGCAAACCTGTAGCACGCATTCAGAATGCTTTGAAAGTGTTCAGGTTGTCTGGCAACAATTAAGGGGGTCAGTTTTGTAATATTGTGAGTACGTTTACACAAGCTTTCAAAGCGGATGTTAGTGCATAAATCTACTTTGAAAAGTTTCCCTCCAAATCTACTCACAGAAATTTCCATGCACACTTTTTAAAATCCAGATATATGCACATAAGTCCAAACCCCATTCCCAGCTTCACTTCCAGGAATGCCTCTGCTCAGTGAAGATGTCACACACATAGGTTCACCATATATCAGGTGGGCAATTGTATAAAAGGCCATTTATATGTATACAGCACTGTTTTACCCATAGAAGTCCCTTTGAAAATTAGCCTCTGAGGGTGGATTTTATAACGAGTTTAAATTGTGGGTGTTACCTGCCCAAGATGCATCTTTTTTTTTAAAGTGAACTTACATGTGTAAATTCCCTTTGGACATTATCTTGGCAAAACTATTTGATTACAGTTAACGCCTGCTATTAGGTGCAAGTAGTTTTGCCAAGAGAGTTTACCCACCTACTTTTTAAAATAAAAAAATATGGTCCTAAGTTCCCACCCACCTAGACTACAGCTTCTGGAATACCTTTCCCCATGTGCGAAAAAGCATTTCAGGAGCAATATGTGCATGCACGTAATTTTATGCACGTATCGATCGCACCGTTTCCATAAAGGGCCATTTCTGTGAATAAAGCACTACTTTACCCACAGAACTTGCTTTTAAGAATACCCTTTGGGTACCCTGTGGGTACAACTTTAGCCCAAATTTTCAAAGCAAACTTATGCGCATAAGTCCACTTTGAAGATTTGCAGATTGCCCCGGTACATGCTTACACATATACGCAGAAAATTACATCTGCCCTATGTGTACATTTACATGTATACTTTTGAAAATTGAAAGCATGCATGTAAATGCTTTCCTGGTTTAACTCCAATCCTCACAACCCTTCTTGTTAGTGCAGGTTGAAGTACATGTGAAAAGGGGTGTTATGCACAGCCCTCATATTGATTTTTAATGTACCACTTACATGCATAAAACCTTGTTTTATGCAAATAGGTCACTTTGAATATCAAGCCCTAAATGTCTATTTTGGCTAATCTGGTTCTGTTTGGTCATGCGGTGTTATCCTAGGCCTAATTCTTTACTTCTGCATCCTACTGCAGTCTGGTGTTTCTTGTGTTGTAGAATGTATTGGGCAAAAGGGGAATGCCGAACTGGATTAAAATGTCTTGATGACATTGAGATGGACTGGCAGCACTGAATATATATGAGACACTCTAAGGCAGCTCTTTCCTTCCTTTGGCAATGGGATCTAATTGCACCCCACAATATATGAACAAGAAATAAAAGAGCATGCCCTCGTGTTGAAAGTTCTGCTACAGCACTGACTAATAGGTCTTAGCAGTTTATTTACTGCTCACTGCATTGCACTGTGCACCATACATTTTTTCCTGCCTCCCCAAACCACTTGATGGTAGTTGTAAGAAAATCTATAGTGTTACTATGCATCAGGAGCGGGTGCAGGGGATTCTCTGAGACACCCTGTGGATTCCAAAAGTTGTCATGCCAATCACTGTGTGCTGCACACGTTACCAGTAATCCTGTACAGTACTGTATATTTGACAGACATTTGTGCATATCAATGAGATATTTGATGGTTTGAGATATGTGTACATTTGAGATCCCCCTAACCAGTAAATAAATAAATTTTAAAGAATAGGAAAAAAAAAAAGGTCTGACAGTCTAAAATTTCTCTGAGAACAAGCAGGATGACGGTCCTTACACATAGGTTTCATCATCGGATAGAGCCCGGCACAGAAAACCTATGTCAAAGTTCCTAGAACTTTGACTGAGCCTCTCTGAGCATGCTCAGCATGCATTATATCGAATATCCATGCAGTGTGTGTCCCCTAAGGTTTTCCACGATTGGGTGGTCTTGCATGTGCACCCTAAGTTCCCGCCTAAGGTAGATGTCAGACTTCCATCTTAACCATTCCATCGTCCTGCCAACATATTTTCCCAGGCCTCATTTGCACCAAGGCAAATGAGTCCTGCGCAGTTAGGACTGCAAACAAGCCTTAGCCTGCCTGGAGCACCCAACATTTTGTTTCTTTTGATCAGAACAAGTTGGGGTTCGCCGTTGCCAAGCATATGCTTTCCAGTTGGCTAGCAGACTGAATCTCCTTCTGTTATGCCCAGGCGGGATTGTATCTTGGGGGGGCCATGTCAAGGCTCACTCTGTTTGAGCCATGGCAGCATCAGTAGCCCATTTGTGAGCAGTCCCTATGGAGGAGATCTGCAGGGCTTGACGTGGAGTTCTCACCACTCATTCACATTACATTACTTTTTGGATAGGGATGGCCGATGCAGCATTAGGTTTGGCCAATCAGTCCTTTGGGGCTTGTTTGAGGTGTAGAACCCAACTCTGTTCCCTCCTAGGGCCCATTCTTTCTGTTCAGGTTGCCCCTCTGTTACCAACAAATCATTGTTCTCATTGTGCCCATTAGCACTCATTTTGTTGGTCCCCTTTTTTTGTTTTGGGAGCTACCTGTAGCTAGGAATTCACTCATGTGAGGACTGCCATCCTGCTTGTTCTTGGAGAAAGCAGAGTTGTTTACCTGTAATAGGTGTTCTCCCAGAACAGTAGGATTTCAGTCCTCATGAAACCTGCTAGCCACCCCGCGGAGTTGGGTTTCCACTTCGTGATGTTCATATTTTTAATTCCTCAATTCTGTTATAAGACTGAGGGCATCCCACATGGATGTGTGGTATGCATGCCGAGCATGCTCAGAGGGGCACAGTCAAAGTTCTAGAAACTTTGACATACGTTTTTTTTAGTGCCGGATTCCATCCTGTGTGTGAGGATTAACATCCTGCTGTCCTAGGAGAACACCTGTTACAGGAAAGTAACTCTTATTTCCTTCACTTTTGTGCCAGCGCCTGATGTGTAATAGCAGTGTATAGTATTTTACTTACAAAGTAATGGTGGAAATAATTTGCTACATAGTAAACTTGTGAAATGCACATAAGAAAAGTGAACAGAAGCTGCTCCTATTAAGAAAAAAAAAATCTAATTTGTATATGCATGTGCATTGTATATGTCTGCAGACGCGCAAATGTACACAAAGGATGCCTTTTCATTTCCTAATAATGTGTCTATTGATCAGTCTCCATGTGACAAATGTCTTCCATTTTTATTTTTAAACAATGCTAAATGTACTTGAAATGTAGTGACTGCTGAATTTAGATTGTAAAAAAAAAAAAGAACACTTGAGTGATTGCATTGAAGCCGGCATTGCAAAGCATGAGAGAGGATGTGTCTGTAGACATCAGACTGTTTCCATGATCACTGCCCTTACAGTTACAGATTTCTGGCTTGGATTTCTTTTGCCATTCAATTTCAGTAATGCAGGATTTTATGTCAGCCTTGGCATGACTTTTCTGATTTTGTCTGTCTGTCTTTTTGTGCTCCAACCCAAGGTGGTATGCTTCAGAAGTATTGACAAAACATGAACTGCCAGAAAGGTTTCCTGTAAAAATCCTGCTAATGGGGTCTAAGTTATCTAGTGAAACTTGAGTTTTTAGAGCCAGAGATAACTTTGTCCTAGTCCTGCAGTGCTCAGAGAAGGACATAGCATCCTCTCTCTCTCTCTCCATTTGGTGGCCATACTTGTGGCTCACGTAATTCCACTTGCGCTGGAATCAATGTGCGTTTTCAGATGCTTTTATTTTTAATTCTCTAAATGGCCTTTATATTTGTTTGAAGAGAAAAAAATGGAACTTTAAAATTTTAAATGAAGTAGATTATGTTGTAACAGAAAAAAATAATTTAAACGTTTAATGACTTTTTTTCCAATAATACAAAACATTAAATTCTTATGACTTGATAGTGTTTTACAGTTTTATGAAGCTTTCTATTGAGACTTTTATGGAATCAAGAGATGAAGAATATAAGATTTTAGCATTTATATTTTTCAAAATTAAATATATATTGAAAATAAAGTAACTTTATGCATTTGTGTATTTTTGTGTTTGTGTTGCAACTGCCTGATTCACCTTAATGACTGTAGATCATTCTTATAGCAGATCCAAACAGGTTTTCATGTGCTTTTACAGTGCCAAAACTCCTGAAATATGCATGCTGCAATCCTTTTGAAGGATATGGGTGTCTGCACATGGTGTCAGAGCCAAAGCAATGGTCAGTTCCCACAGACACCTTCCAAGCAATTAGAGGAAATACTTCCTAATTATGATTTTATTTTAAAAAGGTTCAAATGAATAACCTTTTTATGTTGCTGATCCCACTAGAGGCAGTGTGCAACCCCAACAAGTTTATCCTATCTCATTTCCTCTGGCGTAGTAGCCACTGTTAAATTTCTTTTATTTTTCCTTTCACTTGTTGCACATTGCTTGTTCCCATGTTTACTTTAGGTTGTTGTGAACAAGGGGTGGGGTGTGGAGCACACAATGGTGTAAGAGAGAGCAACTGTGCCCCAGGAGTGGATGTGGTGGCTTCTCCTGGGTAGATATTGTTGACTCCATTTTGTGGGTTAGGTGCGAAACAGTTTCTTTTGCAGAATTAAGTAGCAGAGTGCTCACTTCCCACCCCCAGCCCTCACCATGTATTCACACATTGTTGCCAGAGTTCGGGATCTGATTCCATGCGGTGCTAAAACATTCTGGTGGGAGAAGCTGGCACAGCGGAGTACCAACATGTAGGGCAGGGCAAGCAGGTGGCAGGACAGCATCCAACAGTGCTTATATTACATGAATAAATCTGGCAAAAGGGGGAAGAAAATTAGGTGGTAATACAAGGTATTAAGAGAGAGATGAAAGCAGAAGTGTCAAGCAAGATGAGAGGTACAGGGACAACAGCCAAGAGATTCAGGGAGGAAGAGAAAGTTTAAGTTACAAGGAGCAGGACACAAGGAGATACAATCGGGGCACTAGGGAAGAAGAAGGGGACATCATTGATAAGGAGAGAAGCCTTTGAAAGAAAAAAAATGTAACATAAGAAATTGCCATGCTGGGTCAGACCAAGGGTCGTCCAAGCCCAGCATCCTGTATCCAACAGAGGCCAAACCAGGCCACAAGAACCTGGCAATTACCCAAACACCAAGAAGATCCCATGCTACTGATGCAATTAATGGCAGTGGCTATTCCCTAAGTAAACTTGATTAATAGCAGTTAATGGACTTCTCCTCCAAGAACTTATCCAAACCTTAAAAATTCCAGAGCTTAATTGTGCGTTGAGTGAAAAAGAATTTATCTGATTAGTCTTAAATGGTGCTACTTGCTAACTTCATGGAATGCCCCCTAGTCCTTCTATTATTCCAAAGTGAAAATAGCCAATTCACATCCACTCATTCAAGACCTCTCATGATCTTAAAGACCTCTATCATAGCCCCCCTCAGCCATCTCTTTTCCAAGCTGAACAGCCCTAACCTCTTCAGCCTTTCCTCATAGGGGAGCTGTTCCATCCCCTTTATTATTTTGGTTGCCCTTCTCTGTACTTTCTCCATCACAACTATATCTTTTTTGAGATGAGACGACCAGAATTGTACACAGTATTCAAGGTGTGGTCTCACCATGGAGCGATACAGAGGCATTATGACATTTTCTGTTTTATTCACCATTCCCTTCCTAATATTCTGTTTGCTTTTTTGACTGCTGCAGCACTGAGCCAACGATTTTAAAGTATTATCCACTATGATGCCTAGATCCTTTTCCTGGATGGTAGTTCCTAATATGGAACCTAACATCGTGTAACTACAGCAAGGGTTATTTTTCCCTATATGCAACACCTTGCACTTGTCCACATTAAATTTCATCTGTCATTTGTATGCCCAATCTTCCAGTCTTGCAAGGTCCTCCTGTAATGTATCACAATCCACTTGTGATTTAACTACTCTGAATAATTTTGTATCATCCGCAAATTTGACAACCTCACTTGTCGTATTCCTTTCCAGATCATTTATATATATATATATATATATTGAGGCACTTTCAATGAGACAGCAGAGGGACACTCAAAATAAAGATGACAAAATAAGAGCGAGAAAAATGGAGGGAAAAAAACACAGAATTGAAAAAAGGAGAAAGAACAATGGAATGTAGTTTAAAAAAAAAAACCCAGGAAAAAAGATATGGAGCAAAAAAATTAAATATATTAAATAAAAGGACAAAATGAAAAATTCAAGAAAATGGGTGAGAAGAGTAAACTATGCAAAGGGAACAAGATAACATCTGAAAGCAGAAACCTGAAAATTGGAGAAAATGTAAGAAATAAGACCAACAAATGCAAGACTTTTACAAGTATTTTTTGAGAACTTCTAACTTGGTTATATTACATTATTGAATACTAAGGAGGAAGGGGGAGGTGGCTTGAGGCAGAGGGCTTGTCATATAGTGAACCATGGAAAATGTAATCCTAGTGTCTGGGCACAGGGGTGTGTCGTATTCACTCAATATATTTCACTAATGAAGAAATATCATGAAAAAATAGGGGCAAGTGTAAAGTCAATTTCAATTTATTAATCAATTTCAATATCCTTATTTATTAATCTTTTTTTATTCACGTTTATACACATAGTATCAAGTATCATGTAAACCAATTTAAATAAAGCTTAACACATGCATCCTATATTTAATTTCTCAAAATGTTATTTCTCAAATATAAACACTTCACATTTCATTAATAAATCCCACCCATAAAATACATACATATACATGAAGTACTTCCTCACACATCAAGCTAACAGATGAGAAATTTAAAAAAATCAGATCATATTACAACGTATAAAAAATACATTAATATAAAATATACTCAATCAAAGGAGCTGCTACAGATGTTACTCTTGGCATAAAGGGGCTAATAATTTGAAGTAATCTTAGCAAACCCAAATTAGCAGTTAAAAATATTGCTATTTCAAGCCTAAAGACTACTGATGATGACAATCCCATCAGCCAGCGAAGTCCACCGAAAGATTACATTTCAATCCTAGTTTCAGCAACTGCCGAAAAAGTAGATTTCATTCCCAGTAGGTTTTATTCCCGACTAGGGCCCAAGTTTCAACTTATACAAGGCTGCTTCAGGGAACAATGATTCAAACGAGTTCTATGAGTTAGTATCTGATACACATATAAGTGTAGACTATCATCACTGAATGCTGTTATCTAGTGCTAATGTTGGCATCGACCACCGGCTCTAAATCACCATAAACTTAACATGACAAAATATCTTAATGAAATATTACTCCAAAAGCTTAACGTGCTCCACTTTTATTTAACCCAGATTTCAAGGAACTGAAGCTATTTTATATCATCATTTCACTCTGTCAGACCTTAGAGTTTAGTATAGAATGCATGCAGCTGAATTTTTTTAAAACTCTAACAAATTTTTAGGCAAACAGGGCCGGATTTTCAAAGCTCTATGCGCGTAAATCGGGTTACGTGCGCTGGGCCTATTTTATAAAGGCACGGCGATGTGTGTAAAGCCCCGGGACACGTCTAAGTCCCGGGGCTTTAAAAAAGGGGCGGTCTGGGGGTGGGGCCAGAGGCCACTGGCACAGCTGCTGGCACGCACAACCTGCGCCTGTCCAGATTAGATTAGGGCTGGGGGGGGAGGATAGGTTAGGGGAAGGGGTGGGAAGGTTAGATTAGGGGGAAGGGAAGTTCCCTCACAGGCCGCTCCAAAATCAGAGCAGCCTGGGAGGAAATGGGGAAGGCCGTGGGTGACTGCACGCGCAAGATGCACTAGTGTGCATTCCCTTGCGTGCGCCAACCCCCGATTTTGTAACATGCACGTGCATGTTACAAAATCAGGCATCCATGTGTGCGCGCCGGGTAGTGCGCGCACATGTACACCCGCGCGTACCTTTGAAAATCTACCCCACAGTGTTTAAATATAGTATCAACACACAAATCAAGCAGAGATTCACAGCTTCCTCACAGAGTCAAACAATTAAATTGGGAAGAGATATCTTCTCACAAACAATAAACTTCATGACTCTTTTAGACAGACATAGATTCAGGCTGGCCATAATGTTGATGGTATGTAGCTCAAACAGCATTATTCTTAAAGGACTGACCCTGTAAACCATATCTTAGCCTCTTGAGATCAGCCACATTTTGCAATTGAATACTCCAATGGTCCATATTTGGACTAAACTTCCAAAAAGTGGCAATTGAGCCTAGCGGTTAAAACATTTAGGCCTCCAGTCTACAATGTTTTTGAGGTATTAGTAAACCAGGAGACCTAATAAGGGTTTAATATGTACAGGGATACCTAATATATCAGCTATCTCCTGTACTACCTGCGACCAAAACTGGCTGATAACTGGGCAGAACCAGCATATGTGTTTATAAGAACCCTTTCCCCACACTCCCACCAGCACAAAGAACTAACCCCAGGAATAAATCTAGAATAATATAAAGGCATGCAGTATATTCTATGAAATAATTTAACCATAAGCTCTGTCCTCTTTATACATACTGAGATGTGGTGCGCTGAATGCCATATGTTTTTTCAGGCTCTAGATCCAGATGTACTCCTAAATCTTCATTCCATTTCTGAACCAAAGAGGGTGAGGTGGTTGAACCAAACTTCCTTATAAGAATACCCCTATACAGCATAGCAATCCCCTAACTATTAGCCTCTGGATCACTCAGATTCACACCACTTAGCTGTTGCAGGGGCCCCCCTGTAAATTGAAATGTTGTGCAAGAGCATCCCGTAACTGAAAAAAGGAAGCTTGCGAGGCTGGATCAAGCTCAAACTCACTTTCAAGCTTGGAAAATCCCACAAAAATATCATCCCACAGCTGTGAAATAAAAACCAATCCCTTTTCTCTCCATTCTCTCCATTTCTGGCTAGTTGAGAAGGTACAACTAGCCAGAACAATATTTTCAAATATTGGTGCTATGGGTGACAGCAGATGAATTTTTTTTATATATGTGAGGTCATCAGGGCAGGTTTGGGAACCCTGTCTGAGATATTCATCCTCAGAAACAGAAGGGACATTGGGATGACATGCACACTGCATGGCAGCTTCCAAAGGCAAGAAAGGAGATTGTCCAGTTTTAACTGTTACCTGAGCCATAAAGAGGTATCGTGACATATCCCACAGTCAAAGTGAATTGATGCCAGACTCTGGACTAGGACCTGGTGTTCTCCCATGCTGGGAACTCCCAGACTGAAATTCCTATCTTGGAAATTTTAAATTTGCTTCAGGGTAAGTTGAAGGTAAATGAACAGTACAAAACTACCGGTAATTTTTTTTTTTTGTATATTTAAATGTTAAAGCAGTATGACATTTCTCCTAATGCTTTTCGACTGTTAAAACAACAAAAGGTGATCTTTTAATTCCTGAAAACTGTATACATGAACAGACTTTTTGCATTATGAAAATCATAACATGTCTGAACACCATCACTGTCAACTTACTCAAACAGAGCATTCATTTGCCTGCTGACTCCTGGAAACTTGTGAGAGTTTGAAGTTTTTACTGCTAGCAGTGGAAAATATCCAACCCTGTGCCAAAGCACTAATATTTAGAGACCATCTATGCTGATTACATTTTTCTTTGAGAACAGCTGGAAAATAGTAGACTTTTTAGAAAACCTTTTTTGTACCTAGGTGATAGTTAATTTTTTCCAAGAGAATTGGCTGATGAAAAAAAAGTAATTACAGAGAGCCTTGGTCAGTAAAGTTTCCTCCCATGTGATATCTGTATCCTTGCATCTCTAACCAGATAAAGACCTTCATTCATATCTAGCTTGTTTCATAGGTGTGAACCCCAATTTTATAAGATAACGCATGGTAGAAGATCCTTGACAGAAGAGCTAGTCAAAGGAAAAATGAGATTTGCTAGCCTTGCACCAAGAGGTTTTAATGGTAAATTAGCTAATATAGTACCAGTGAGCCTAAAAGAGGGCAAAAGAGAGAGAGGGAAGCAGAAAACAGCCTGGAGTAAGGACACGAGCAACCCAAAAGCATTTTTATAAAATGCAGTATCAGTGGTGCACTCCCATATCCTTCTGTGTAGTAATGTACTATTAAATGGAGCAGGAATCAGTGATGTATAGCAGCAAAAGACCTCAAATACAGTGAAAGATAACATCTGCTGCAACATAAGTACACTCAAAAACCAAATGTTCTTCCTACTGGGGATATGCATTTAAAATGAAAAGTAAAACATTACAAACAGGACCCTATTTGCTTCATTTTTGCTGTTTCAAAACAAATGGAGGGGGTCCCATGAATAAAACCAATATTATTTCTCCATTTGTTAATTTCCAAATCATTTCAATGACCCTTTGAAGTATATGTGGGTAAAAAAAAAATGTTTCAGTAAGAGGAAAAGGGGTACCAGGAGTAGCAAGAGTGCTTTAACAGAGGTGCAAAGCAGCAGCGAGAGTGTAAAAAATACACCACAGCTTCAAAAGAGAGCACCGATAACAGATGCATGAACCCTCGAAGGCAGCACGACAGGCAAAGTGGCAAGGCAAGTGGCATCAACATCCTACAGCACAATGAAGGGGGGAACATAGCAAGCAGAAAGACTAGCACCAACACACTGAGGAATCATGATAGTGGCAAGAACACCACAAGGAGCAGAGTGAGTCATCTGGTGTATGGCAGCAAGGCAGAGTGGCAGAAAGTTGATAGGGGCAAGACAGGCTGGCAGAGCAGAGGTAGGCTGGTCCCTGTGGTTTTAACATGGGTAAGACAGGCTGGCAGAGCTGAGGTAGTCAGGTCCCTGTGGTTTTGATAGGGGCAACAATCAATAAAATAAGCCCAAAACCTTGGAAATCTGAGGAAATATTATTCAAAACACACATACACCACAAAACCCCAGTGGAAAATTGTTTTTGAATTTTAACAGGTAATTTGTAGGACCTTCATGACCTCAGCCAGTGAATTTTAACAGGCTGTATCGACCTCTGGTCCAACTTTATTATATTTTAATTCACTTGCTCACTTCGAGCCAAGAAACATTTTTATAAATATTTTTCTTTAATTATAAAAAGTCATGAAGGAGTCCTCAGGGGAGAAAAGTATTTTACTGCAAAAACTTTTTTCAAGTCCAGGAGCAACATTCATAACCAGTACTTAGCTTTAATGTCAAACACTGTACATCACCCCAACATGGCCATGTTTTGATCACATTCTGCTTCAGGGGGACTATCCATCCAATCTTCACATGCTCCTTGTCGATGTTCTTAAGTGCTCAGTCTTTCAAAAAACTCCTCGATGTTGTTACCCGTTCGTCCTGTCTAGTTATATAGAAAAACTCACAAAATGGTGTCAGTCTCTTTCTCATTTGTGACGTCAAACTGACGTAATGATATTAAAGAAATTGAAGGCTTAAGTCAGGGAATACCAATTGATAACTTCATTCAGACCACTAGGCGCAATTGTATCTAGCTTAAAAATCCAAAATTGTTCTTTTTTATTCAAAAATGCAAAACGGAAGATACGGACAAGATTGTTTGAGCATATAGGCTGCATTAAGACACAGAAGTCGACTGTACCACTGGCCACCCAATGGAATGAGAAAGGGCATCAATTCAACGAGTTGCGATGGCTTATTTTAGAACAAGCTGTGGTCTCTCCGCGAGGTGGTGATATATCAGCATTTTTTAATAAAAAAGAACAATTTTGAACTAGAGTACAACTACTACCAGTTTTCTCTAGTACTAGAAACATAAAATTTGGCACCTAAGAAAGATTTAGGGAAAATGGCCCATATTATGAAGGTCATGAAAACTATTGAGCATATGAAATATCCAAGCTCCAAGCTGGACAGACAGGCACAGCGTTTGAGGTCAAGCCCTTGTAGGGATGTAACGCCTGGACGGACAGGCACAGCATTTGAAGTCAAGCCCTTGTAGGGATGCAATGCCTGGACAGACAGGCACAGCATTTGATTTCAAGCCCTTGTAGGGACGTAAGGCCTGGATGGACAGGCACAGCGTTTGAGGTCAGACCCTTGTAGGGATGTACGGCCTGGACAGTGGACACGCTGGCATAGCGTTTCAGGTCAGGTACATGTGCTGATATTATCTAGAGCATAGGAGGCAGATGGAGCTGCTGCAAGGCTTTCAATTGCTTTTATTCATCTTGCCATTCACAGGGAAAATCTGGAAACCCAAGCAAAGGCATGTTTATTTTCAAAAACACTAGCATTTCCATCAACTCTGTTGCCAGCCTTGAGCGGTGAGGGCTCATGATATCCCCTGTCATTGAAAATACACATTCACTGGGCACACTGGTTGGTGAACATGGCAGATATCGCTGAGCCACTTTGGCTAGGTGTGGCCAGACAGTGGACTTGTGTGCCCAATAGGCCTGCAGATCGGTCTGCATGTCCTCTATGGGCTCTTGGAGATACCGTGTCACTGACATTTGTGCTGGTGTCTCCTTTGCTTGGGTGGGGTGAGAGTCCTTGCCAGCTGCTTTTGCTCTAGCCCGTTCCAGAAAAGATGCTTTTTTAGGGACAACATGGCTTTGGCATACTGAAGTGGAGGAGGAAGTACTAGCTGTTGCTGACAGAGTGCTGCTCCTGCTTGGGCTTGCAATACTCTCTGAAGTGCCTGCTGTTTCCTCCTCTGCTTCATGCCTAATCGGTCTCTGCCTATGGCGCTCCTGTTCACGGATGTTTCCTAACAGCAGGTCCTTCACAAATGTGAGACAATTGGACTGTAGGGCGAGTTTCCCTTTCACACAGATATCACAGACTGTGGCAAGCATGTATCTGCGGTCTTTTGTGAAAGGTCGTAATTTCTTGCACCTGCTTCTGCAACAAGTCCAGACAATGCAGCACCTCTGCTGTCATTCCTTCTTCCTGTTTTAAGCCCTCCAAATTTTCCTTCAGTAAATTAACTATAGGGATGATGTCAGCCAAGGTGGCACTTCTGGAACTCAGCTCCTCCGTGGCATCCTTGAAGGGCTGCAGGATTTTTACCAGCTGACTCATGACTAACCAATCATGATGCCCTAGGGGACTCTGTACAGCTATGTCCATTTCCACAGAAAGTTCATTAAGGGGTGTCTGCTGCTCCACTAACCTCTGCCGCATCATACAGGTGGAATTCCACCGGGTAACGATGTCTTGAATGAGACACTTGTGAGGCATCCTCAAATCAGTCTGCTTTTCACGGAGAACCTGCCCCGCCTTCACACTTCTGTGGAAGTGCACTGCTATGTTCCTGCCCTGTGTATTAACGTATGCAGGTATTCATTCTCTTGGTGATTGGACTCCAACCCCAGAGCTGACTTCACTACCAGGTGCAGAGTGTGTGCAAAATATCAGATGTTCTGAAAGCCCCTGTCGGATATTGCCTTTAGCATGTTTGCACCATTGTCTGTGACAAAGAACCCTGCCTGAAGATCCCTGTCTCGCTGGTGTAGCTGCCAGCCCACCAGCATCTGTCTGCATGCTAGAATATTGGCTGAGGTATGGGTGTCATCCGTCAGGTGGGTGTGCAGTAAAGCCCACCTCCACCCTGATACTTGTTCACTAATAGAGCTGCTGCCTGCCCCTGTCTCAGCCAGATCCTACCAGTGTACTGTCAGGGAGAGGTAAGAGTATGCAGCATTCATGGTGGTCCAGATATCGCAGGTGAAATGCACACTCCGCTCTGCCTTAGCTAGCAGCACTTGGATGCGACTGCGACACTGGTTGTAAAGGCTGGGGATGACCTTTCTGCTAAATGTGGTTCTGGAGGGGACTTTGTAATTTGGATCTAAGACCTTCAGCAAATGCTTGAAACCCACATTCTCCACTACCCACAAGGGCTGGTCATCAAGGGCAATAATGTCCCCGATTCTCCTGGTTACAACTTTTGAGGCTGCCTGCCTCTTTCCCCGGGATAGCGTTACCGAACACCACCCCATTTTCTCCATGGTGGGTTGTCGCTTCTGACAATTGGCAGGGGGCTGTTGGCTTGCCACTTGACTGCTAGAAGGGGCTGAGAGTGTGGGGTGACTCTGCTCCTTTTCAACCACTTTACGCTGCCTGGAAAAAGGGGTCCCCTGACTGTTACTGCCACCATCCCCAGATGGCAGTACTGTTGGATGTTGCTTCTGCATATGATGCATCATGTCAAAATTAGTTAGATGGTCCCATTTGCTTGCCTCTGCTAATAGCCCTGGCACAGTAATTACACTGAGCAAAACGTGGGTCCTCCGTCACTTTAAAGTGGCTCCAAATTGCAGATTTCTTTCATGATCCCTTCTCTATAGCCTTCAGGGTGGATGCTGGCATTGGAGTTGAAGTAGTGGGTGCACCCTGAGAAGCAATGCCAGGGGCATCAGTCATACTCTGTGCCTGCGCTGACTGCTCTTCCTCCTCATCATCAATAGTTTCATCTCTCCCCTGCTACACTGAAGTGGAGGCTAAGACACAACTAACTAATCCTCCTATCAGCTATTACGTCTTCCATTTCTGATGATGAGAATCCCACACAAGATGATCCTTCATCAGAATAAGAAGCAAACAATGTCTGCGCTACATTTTCAGCACTAACTAGAGTCTGCTGTCGCACTGCTGCTTTTGGGTCTCGCCCTTTTGTCTTGCATGACTCAGCCTCCCCTTCCCTCACCTCTAAAACTCTACAGGATCAGAAACTAGAGATGTGCTTCGTTTTTCGCCCAAGTTAGGAAATTCAACGAAATTTCCTAACTCGTCGTGGTTTCAGAGGCCCCGAAACCTGAAAAGAATTTTCCCCGACTTTCGAGGAAATTTCGTTTTTCGGGTTTGCATGGGGAGAGGGACACTTTTTTTTTTTAAATTAAAACCCACCCCAAACATTTAAATAAACTATAATACAACACCCCCCCCCCCCCCGATCCCGATCCCTCCCCAAGACTTACTAAGTACATCCCTGGTGATCCAGCGGGGTCCCGGGTTCCATTTGCCCTCCGTGCCCGTGCTACTTGCAAGCCGTGCTCTTTAAAATCATAAAATGATGCCGAATAGCCTCTGAACTACCATGTCACAGGGGCTACCGGCGCCATTGGTCAGCCCCTGTCACATGGCCATCAGCACCATCTTGTGCTCCTGTCATGTGACTGGAGCTGACCAATGGCGCCGAAAGCCTCTGTGACATATTATGGGCAAAGGCTATCGGCGCCATTTTGATTACTGGCAGCCGACAATGAAATCGCTTTCGGACCCCCAGGGATTATTGGCAAGCCTTGGGGGGGTCAGGAGGGGGCTCTTGACCTCCCCAAGACTTGCCAATAATCCCTGGGGGTCCAGCGGGGGTCCGAAAGCGATTTCGTTGTCGGTTGCCAGTAATCAAAATGGCGCCGATAGCCTTTGCCCATACTATGTCACAGAGGCTTTCGGCGCCATTGGTCAGCTCCAGTCACATGACAGGAGCACAAGATGGCGCCGATGGCCATGTGACAGGGGCTGACCAATGGCGCCGGTAGCCCCTGTGACATGGTAGTTCAGAGGCTATTCGGCACCATTTTAAAGAGCACGGCTTGCAGTAGCACGGGCACGGAGGGCAAATGGAACCCGGGACCCCGCTGGATCACCAGGGATGTACTTAGTAAGTCTTGGGGAGGGATCGGGATGGGGGGGGGGTAGTTTGTAAACTTTGTATTTATGTAGAAAACTGAATTTAAATGCTTGGGGTCGGTTTTCTTTAAGCTTCCTTTGCCGTTTCGTTTTTTGGCCCGGTTTCGGGTTTCCTCGTTTCGTTTTTAAAAAAAATGAAACGAGAAAACCCGAAATTTACCACAAGGTATCCGAGTCAAAAAACGACCCGGCAGAAAAAAACAAAGCACATCTCTATCAGAAACAGGTGGTGGCGGTGCATCATCTTTAAATTTCAGTTTTTTCCAGATGGAACTGCCTGCCCCTCCAGAGATTTTAGATTGGAACAGCTCCCTTTTTAGCTTTAATGGGGGATTGGCCCTGTCTTTTGAAGTGCCTCCTCTGCAAGTCCCAATCACTCGACCACGTCTAGCTTTCCCTGATGATATGGATTTAATGTCGCTGCCTACTAGGGATTTCAATTAAAATAATTATTTCTTTATTGGTGAATGAAGACCTCTGTCCCAATATATGTGAGTCTGGAAAACTGCCCACAGATGCACGGTGCAGTGCTTTGATGTACACTACAAATGAGACCACTGTATGTGCACACCCCAAACTTGTAACTACAAAAGAGGCCTACTGGAGATTTGCTTTAAATGAGCACTGCTGTCCCAATATATGTGAGTCTGCAAAACTGCCCACAGATGCACGATGCAGTGCCTTGATGTACACAACAACTGAGACTGCTCTCTGTGCACAAAAAATGAAACAGCAGAGAAAAGACTTGACTGGAAGTCTGAGCAAGCACAATTCCTAGTGATGCTGCTTCTTGTTTGAAAATACCAGCTCAAACTATCTCCCACCCACACCCTGCCTGTGCCTGCACCAACCTACCCCAGGGGGGTAAGATAAGCAGCAAAATGCCACTGCTAGCAGCTTGTCTCAGTGGGAGAGACAGAGAGACCTTCTGAGTTAAATTAAAAAAAAAGTGTGGTCAAAAAAAGCCTGGCTGTCTGGCACTGCCGCAAAAACAAACACATATCTTTTTCAATGGAAAATTCTATCAAAGTAGCTAGCAATTGAATACAGATTTGAGACACTTAGACTAGCTCTGAGTAAAGCCACCTCCCCGGACAACCCCCGCAAATAAAGAGCATGGCACGCCACGTGCTTAAGGTATAAATAGTATAGCGTCAGCAGGAACGGCGTCACAGAGCACTGAGTGACAGCGGCGATTGGCTGCATTTGAAAAATGCTTAGCTCTGATAGGTTGCATTCTTGTCTCCTTGCCAACCTATCTGACCCACTCTATGATAGGGCTGTGAGGTCACTTATGACTCACAGAAAAGGGCTGGTTTTTCTTATGGAAACTTTCACATGGCTTTCTCCTATTTCAAACAGCCGCTAAGAAATCACTGTGAACCTAAAGAATGAAACTAATATGATATGTTTTATTCGTGGGGGATCACCATGCGTTTTGCAAACCCACGAATCAAACATACAGGGACTTATGTGTTGCAGATTGCATATTCGTTGAAAACAAATTCACATCCCTAGCAACCATGGAGGCAATGGGTTGGTTCTTTGAGGCATTGACCTGGGTCAAGAGGCAGGCAACATCAAAAGTTTTAATGAGCATTGGGAAAATGATTTCACTTGATGACCATCCCTTGCAAGTAATGGAGAATGTGGGTTTTAAGTGTCTGCTACATGTGTTAGGTGCTAGTTACAAAATCCCCTCCAGGATTACATTTAGTACGAATGACAGCTCAACCTGTACAACCAGTGTCATAGTTGCATCCAGGTGCAGCTGGCTAAGGCAGAAGGGAGTAGCATGTATTTCACAAGTAATGTCAGGACTGCCATGAATGCTATTTATATTTACCTCTCTGACAGCATACTGGTGGGGCCTGGCGGAGGCAGGGGGGATAAGCAGCAGCTCTAGCAGCAGGGCATCGGAGTGATGTATAGCCCCCATACCTTAGCTAGTAGAGATGCTGAAGGGTTGGCAGCTATCCTGAAGAGCAGGTTTCTTTATGACAGACAATGGAACAAATATGGTAAAGGCAATAGAAGTTAGGAGCTTTCAAGGTATCCATTGTTTTGCACATTTGCTGCACCTGGCAGTGAAGAATGCCCTGAGGCTGGGGGCAATAACAGGAATCCATGCCTGGTACAAATCCCGAAGCCCTTCAAGGATGCCACGGAGTATCTGAGTTCCAGAAGCGCCACCCTGGGCAGGGTCATCCCTATAGTAAATATTCTGGTGGAAAAGTTAGAGGGCTTCCATGAGCAAGAGAGAATGGAAGCAGAGATGTTGCAGTTTGTGGACTCATTGCAGCAGTAGGTGCAAAGGAAACTGAAACATTTTATAGAAAACAATATATACATGCTTGCTACCCTTTTTGATCAACAGATGAAAGGGAATCTTACCTTCCAGTCCCAGCATCTCATATTCACGAAGGAGATTCTGTTAACTAGGGTGTGTGAACAGATGTGCCAGAGGCAGAGGCACAGTGGGAATATAGTACAGGAAATAGTGTCCACCTCAGAGAGTAGTGCAAGCAGAAGCAACTAGCACATCCTCCCTCAACTCAGTACACCAAAGCTGTGTTGCCTACAAAGAACCATTGCTCCTGGCAAGAGAGTCCTCAGCCCATCCCAGAAAAGGAGACCCTACCCTAGCACAAATGTCTGTGACACACTAACTTGCAGATCCCATCAAAGACATGGATGCAGATGCTCTGCATATTGGGCACACAAGTTCATAGTCTGACTAGACCTAGACAAGGTGACTCAGCACTATCTTTCCTGCTCACCAACCAGCATGCCCAGTGGACATGTTTGTTTATTACCTTAAAATTTTTATATACAGTTGTTCCGTTGGTTTACATAAAATTTAATTAAAAAGTAAGATACAATAAGATATAAAATAAAACAAATTACAAACAAAAAAAAATTTAAAGTACAATAAAAAACATCAAATTAAAACAAAGTGCAATGCCTGAACAAAGTGAACGCCATGAACACGTCAGTTCCGGATGGTGGAGGTTACAATTGAGAGTTCAGATTATGGTTGGAACATGGTGGGGAGAAATATCCTTCTTTGAAAATATTTTTTGAAAATATCTTTTGGCCACAGTAGAATTAATGGATTTAGATACTGTGGGGATTTACAGAGTTGAGTATATGGCGATTTTATGATCGTATTCGGCGTGGTGATTTGATGTTGCTTCTCCATATGTGAAAAAGGCTTTAATGCTTGATATTTGAAGATTATACGAGTTTTGATTGAAAGTGTATGGTGGAGAAAAATCTGATATTCGATAGATGGATATGAGGCGGTATTCTAAATACATCTTTGAAGTCCATCCCTGAGGAAGCCCCTGAGTTAAAGTGGGTGAAACGAAGATCTTTGTCGGATAGTTGGACTAATATTAATACTTTATGGATACATCGTGTCCATGATATACTGCAATTGATACATAATAGTTTACAAGGATAATTTAGACCAACATTGATATTTTATGGATAGATTGTATTCATGATTTATTGTATTGATACTTAACATATTGTAATTGTTAAATACATGCGTATATGTTTTTTAATTGTATATCAAAAATACGTTCTCAAAGTGTAAATTATTTGAAATTGAAATTATTGGGATATGGGATTTTATGTGGTGTGTATGTGATGGATGTGTGAGTTAGAGAGCATTTTTAATGTTAGATAGGTATATGTGTGTATTGCAAATAAAATTATAAAATTACAGGTGTCATCTTCTTATACCATCTAAGGCAGCTTGCTGCTACTGATCTGCTTACCTGCCATGCCCTGATGTACTAGCTTAGGGGGTCTTGCTGCTACCACTCTGCCTACCTGCTTGACCCTAATATACCACCTTGGGGGTCATGCTATTAATATGCCTAGTTGCCATGCCTAATATATACAGTATTAGCATGGGAGTTTTGGTGCCTCTGTGTTGCTACTGTTAGTTTGGTTATACTGGGGTATTTATTTTGTCCCCAGAAGAAAAATGTGAAAGAAGGAAAAAAAAATACAGGTTTCTCTGCCCATCAAACCTGTTTTATTCTTCTTCATTTTGTTCTACTCCTCTATAATCCTAGCCTGGTATTTGCACCCTGTTTGTTGTTTTACTAGGGTGTTATGTTCACAAAAACTCTGTGAAAAGGAAGAAATACAGGCATAACAGAACCCATAAATAGGGGAGACCTTTTACATGTTCTGAATGTGGTAAAAATTTCAGAAGGAAGAGAGAACTGATGCATCACCAGAACATTAAGAAAAGGAAGAGACTGTTCAGCTACAGATTATGAGGAAAGCTTTCTTAATAAAGCAAACCTTGCAAATTATTAGGAAAGGTACACTGAGGACAGACCATTTTCATGTTATGATTGTGACAAAAGTTTGTCTGAAAAGAAATTTTAATAAAAACCCAAACGTCCACCCAAAAGTAAAATCAAGTTCAAATAGGGAATGAAATAAAAGCTGATATCACAAAACTAATACTAATGACAGATCATTATCTTGACTATATCTGACAAATGGCAAGTGCTTCAACAGGAAAATCAGACATCTTCCATCCCACTCTGCCTTGCTGCTCTACACCTTATCTTTCACCTTAAGAGTCTTTCTTCCACTCAGCATTACTTGCTGCTACTGTTTTGCCTACTTGCCATGCCCCTTATATATCAACTTAAGGAACTTGCTGCTACATGCCTACCTGCCATGCCCCCAGTGTACCACCTTGGGGATCTTGTTGCTACTGATCTGTCTGTCTGCCATGCCTGCTTATACCACCTTAAGGATTTTACCACTACTGCTCTGCCTACTTGCCAGTAGGGGTTATGCTGTTAATATGCCTACCTGCCATGTCTATTATATACCAACATGGGAGTTTTGGTTTCTCTGTGTATGCTGTTTGGATCTCAGCCTAGTTCTTTCAACCTATTTATTTGGTTGGTTGTTATACTGACATGTTTTGTTTTCAGAACAAATGTGCAAAAAGACAAAAAAAAAATACAAGTTTCTCTGCCCACTCCACCTCTTTTTTGGTCCTCTGTCTTGTTGTCAAGGCCTGTTTAGGCATTTATGCTGTCTGTGATTCACTGCACTCCTTAGTGATTTAGCTACCTTTATGCTATTTGCTATGGACCACACTCCATGCCTTACTATTTTGACGCCTTTATGTTATTTGTGTACACTTGGGTGTTTTGACACCTTTCTGCTGTTTGCAATGGACTGCACTTCAAGCCTTGGGGATATAGGCACTTCTTTGCTGTTTGTGATTCCCCACACTGTATGCCTTGGAGTTTTGATGCCTTTATATTTGTGATTCCATGCACTATGTCTTGGGGGTCATGGTTTGTTGGCATAACTAACTCTACTATTACCAGTTTTACAAGTAACAAATGGAACCATAACTGATTTAATGTGCCATTTGCAGATTCATTGTCCTGGCTGTATGTACAGGGCACATGCAGTGCTTGATCTTTACAGTTTGACAAAAGTATATGCTAGTCCACTGGTAGAATCAATCGCATTCCTCCTACAGAGTCAGGCATCCCTCACTTCTGTTATCTTTGAGCTTCTTTCCAAATGCCCTTCCCTTATAGTACTTGCCGACTTTTGCTCTTGCCCCGACCATCTGTTGCTTTGCACACCTGGTACACTGCACCTCGGGCTTTTGATACCATTAGTCCTCCACCTCAGCCCTTGAGGTACAATTTAGGAGTTTTATGGTTGCTCTTCTCGCAGCATTATTCTTCTCTTACCATTTCAGCTTTTAATAATTGCTAGCACCACTGTTGCCTCTGCTGCTTAAAGCTAATATTCCTTTGCTGCTCTGCTTGTCTATGAAGTTCCTTCCAAATCCCCTTCCCCTGTGGTACTTGGTGACTCTTGCTCTTACCCTGGCCATCCATTGCTTTGTACACCTGCTGTACAGCACTCCATGGGCTACAGATAACCATTCTTCCGCAGCCCTTGAAGTACATCCAGGGCTGCATTTAAGATTATGGTGTCTTTAGGCAGAATACTAGAGTTGGGGGAATTCACCCCCAGAAATGAAAGGGCAGAGGGGCAGATCCAGTTTGTGGGTGCCTTCAGAATTTGGTGCCCTAGGCACTTGCCTATGTTACCTATGCCTAAATCCAGCACTGGCCACACCTTGTAGGTTTTACGACTACTCTTCTCCTTGCCTTGCTCTGCTCCTAACATTTAGGTTTATAATTGCCAGCCCCACTGTTGCTGCCACCACTCCAAGCCAGTCTTGGTACCATAGGGTGCTTTCTTCACTACTCTGGCTCTCCTTATCTATTTTTTTATTTTTTTAAATTATTTATATGCTGAGTTACCTATTGTTCTAAATAGCTTTTAGGAAACATTCATATAATATCAAATACATGTCAATTTAAAAAACTTACATAAACAATAAAATGCACATCACAAACATTAAAAAACAATAGCACGTCATCCTATAAGGTAAGAGCTAAAGCAATAAAATAGACCATACCTAACATAAAAGAACCACCTACCAGCTGAAATTAAATTTAGCCCATTCCAGAAACCTTATTAAAAGCCTGATTTAAAAAATTTTCAGCTTCTTAAAACATTTGAAGTAAGCCTCCATTCTTAGTGCTTCAGTTAAATTATTCCATACAGTCAGGCCAGCCAGAGCAAATAGTCTCTCCTTTGTCTTAACCAGGCGCACATCACATGTTGATGGAAATCTAAAAAGCATTGTCTGACAAAACACAAATTTCTCTTGGGCCTATACATTTTCAGTAAATCACTGACACATGAAGATGTTTTATTATTCAAAGCCTTCTAAATCCTCTGGCCATCTGTTTTGCATGCTTGCTGCACTGCTTCTCATGCTTTTGATACCATTCTTTATTAGCCCTTGAGGTACACTTTAGGGGTTTTATGGCTATTCTTCTCACTGCATTGCCCTGATCCTACTATTTCAGTTTTTAATAATTGCCAGTGCTATGGCTACCAATGCCACTCCAAGCCAGTCTTGCTACTTTAGGGTAATTCCTCCACTGCTCTGGCTGTCTATGAGGTCCTTCCAAATCCCCTTCCCCTATAGTACTTGTAGACTCTTGCTTTTACCCTGGCTATCCATTGCTTTACACAAGTCTTACCCACCCAGTAATCTTTGTTTTCATGTTCTCTTGAACATTTCCTTCAAACTCCATTCCCTTAAGATTCTTGCCATTATTGCTTTCATCCGGTATCTAGCCTTTGATGGATTATACCACAGGAAAAGGCAAGGGCTGCAGAAGTGCAGCATTCAGAACCTCCAAACTGCATTCCTCCATGATTACTGTTTCTGAGGTAATGGAGGTTGTATTTACAAATAATGATACAGAAGAAGCATAATGGATTCCATGAATCACAGGATATTAAACAGGTTACTTATATCTTTGTAACAAATTGGCCTTCCCCCCCTCATTTGAAGCCTTGGGGTGTTCTTTGCATTCTCTATAACTGCTTTGCACCTCTTATGCCACTTGTTCAGTTGCTTTCAACTTCTATCACTACCTTGGGGAATTTTCTGCCTCTTGTGGTGCTTTGTTTCCCTTTCATGTCTAGAGGCATTCATGCCTGACTTGGTGCCACCTTATCCCTCTCATTCAGCCTTGGGAATTCATGTCACTATTGGTGTGCCTTGCCCCACTTTTGAAGCCTAAGAACAGAAGAACATAAGAACATAAGAACATGCCATACTGGGTCAGACCAAGGGTCCATCAAGCCCAGCATCCTGTTTCCAACAGTGGCCAATCCAGGCCATAAGAACCTGGCAAGTACCCAAAATCTAAGTCTATTCCATATTACCGTTGCTAGTAATAGCGGTGGTTATTATCTAAGTCAACTTAATTAATAGCAGGTAATGGACTTCTCGTCCAAGAACTTGTCCAATTCTTTTTTAAATACAGCTATACTAACTGCACTAACCACATCCTGTGGCAACAAATTCCAGAGTTTAATTGTGCGTTGAGTGAAAAAGAACTTTCTCCGATTAGTTTTAAATGTGCCACATGCTAACTTCTAGGAGTGCCCCTTAGTCTTTCTATTATCCGAAAGAGTAAAAAAACGATTCACATCTACCCGTTCTAGACCTCTCATGATTTTAAACACCTCTATCATATCCCTCCTCAGCCGTCTCTTCTCCAAGCTGAAAAGTCCTAACCTCTTTAGTCTTTCCTCATAGGGGAGCTGTTCCATTCCCTCTATCATTTTGGTAGCCCTTCTCTGTACCTTCTCCATCGCAATTATATCTTTTTTGAGATACGGTGACCAAAATTGTACACAAAGTAAAAAGTCATGGGATAGGTGGCGATGTCCTTTCGTTGATTACAAACTGGCTAAAAGACAGGAAACACAGAGTAGGATTAAATGGACAATTTTCTTAGTGGAAGGGAGTGGGCAGTGGAGTGCCTCATGGATCTGTACTGGGACCCTTACTTTTCAATATATTTATAAGTGATCTGGAAAGAAATACGACAAGTGAGGTAATCAAATTTGCAGATGATACAAAATTGTTCAGAGTAGTTAAATCACAAGCAGATTGTGATAAATTGCAGGAAGACCTTGTGAAGCTGGAAAACTGGGCATCTAAATGGCAGATGAAATTTAATGTGGACAAGTGCAAGGTGATACATATAGGGAAAAATAACCCATGCTATAGTTACACAATGTTAGGTTCCATATTAGGTGCTACTACCCAAGAAAGTCATAGTGGATAACACATTGAAATCATCGGTTCAGTGTGCTGCGGCAGTCAAAAAAGCAAACAATGTTGGGAATTATTAGAAAGGGAATGGTGAATAAAACGGAAAATGTTATAATGCCTCTGTATCGCTCCATGGTGAGACCGCACCTTGAATATTGTGTGATCTGGCCAGCCTTGCTGCTGTTCTGCTTTTCTGATGGTTCCTTGGAGAACTCCTGTCTGTGCTGCTATCCCTTTGCCTGTTTATGATGTCATGTTGACATAGTCTTGATGTGTTGGCATGCCTTCTCCCTTCTGATAATGTCTACTGACCAGTTTCATTAAAATGATTAGAAAATCGTAATTTGGGAACCAAAAATAGGCTGCATGACTTCCCCTATTGACTATAATAGTAAATGAATAAACAAATAAATATGTGTGTATATATATATATATATATATATATTTTTAATTAATGAAAGAAATGGAGGTGCCGAACCAAACCACATTTTTTTTCTTCCGAACATCCCTCTTTGCTATTCAGTTACCCTTCAAAGTGTATCAAACTGAAAGGAAATAAATGGTTAATAAAAGGTTGTATGGGTGTCTGGGTATGAAAAGAAAAAAAATTCTCTTGAACAATAGACCTTACATTTTTATGACCATAATTTGTTATCTTTCATTTTATTATATTTTTATTGCAACAGATCAGGAATATTAACTTTGTACTGCTCCAGTATACTAGGTGCCAATGGCAATATTGATTTTTTTTTTTTAGCTAAAATGTTAATATTAAACTATAATGTTTAGAAAATATGATTACATTATTAAAGTACTTATGAATAACATGTTTGCAATTGCATTTCCTTAAGCACTTAGCACAGTGAAATAGTTGCAAATTGCAGGTTACACTCGCTCTTCTTTGAAGGCCTGAATCAGAGGTAGCCGATTCTTTACAGGCATACAAAACCTTGACACCCCTAATTATTGCTGTCTGTTCTGAAATCTTTCCTGGGATAACCTACTCCACTGTTGACTTTGAGTACCTCAGTAACTGCAGTACATGAAAAAGGTGCATGTGATCTAAGATTGCACAATGTGGAGACAGGAAATATGCATATTGTTGATCCTTTGATTTCAAATTATCACATTGGCTACATTCATTCATAACATGAAAATACAGAATTCTCACTTTTAGAAAAAAAATTGACTTCTAAGAACGATGCCAATTAAGGATGTATATTGTACTATCATGGACCCAATCTGAAACCCACAGTACTGTGAGAGGATAGGATTTCAGGAACTTAATAACTCAGCGGGCTGACCTAGGAATACAAAATCTTTGATCTTTCATACTAAGTTGCCAGTTCAAAACCAGCTCAGATCAGTGGTGATTTAAAGTTACTACCATCTGGTAATCACTAGGTAGTTTAGCAGAAATTAGTTGGCTTCCCCAGATGTTTGCTATCAAATGTCGCATTTGGCACAAAGAGGCCTATTTACTAAAGCTTTTATCCTATTTTGTGTTATGCAGAAAAAACCTTCATAAATCAGGCCCTCAATGTTTGTTAGTGGCAGCAGAGACCAAGACTGAATAAGCATAGAAACTATGCCACCCTCAAATTTATTTATTTATTTATTTAGGATTTTTATATACTGACCTTCTCAATACAAGTATCAAATCAGGTCGGTTTCCATAGAACAAAACTGTCGCGGTTAAGGCGTTACAATAAACAGAGTTTCTGAACATAAGAACATAAATAAATATTACATAGACAACAATAACTCGTTAAAATAACGTGAATAAATATAGGGAATGGCTAAAAAAGGGGTAGTGTAACTTGGGATATACAGTTAACAGAAAACTGTGTTGATGGGCAAATCCCAACAGAACAGGACTAATGCATGAGGGACAGATCATTGGGGTAAAGCTGCCCCTCCCATGCTTTATGGATAAATGGAGCACTCCAATGAAAATATAGAGTTGGACTTCAGAAGCATAGGGATTGTGTTTCTCTCAGACAGAGACTAGGAAACTGGAGTCATTATAGCGGTTGATGTCTTTACTTGGATGGACCACCATCTGGCATAAAGGTGTCTAAAGAACACTTTTTCCAGCCATGTATAGAAAAAAATCATGGCTATGCAGCTGTTGCCAATAAGTTTATACAGTACAAGGTTGACTTTGGAGGGAATTGGAAGAACACCACCAAGTTATAATGCAAAAATGAAGATACAGAAAAACATGAGTGGAATACATTGGATTAAAAAATACGTTTTAATTTTCTTACATGAGCTATGATATAAGCATTGATCCATTTCTTAACATCAGATAATACCATACAATGTACAATGACATGCTAATTAATTCCTAAAAGAGACTAACAATCACACAAGATAAAATCTGGCAGGGATCTTGGCAAGCTGGCTTGACGTTTGTTTCGATGTTGCTTCCTTAGGTGATCTGACATCATTACACAACACACAGGCCTTTTATACCTTGTTTACCAGGCTTTCGCCAATAAATATGCAGTTCCATAAATTATGATAACTTGTTTAACTTATCTTTAGTACAGTGATTCTCAAACTCAAATGTATGCAAATATACAGTAGCCTATGAATAGTAATTGAGCACCCTGAAAACTAGATCTGTTGTGGTTCTTGAGAGCAGAGATTGTGAGGATTCCCTGGTCTTGAAGAGCAGAATTAGGAACCATTGTCTTAGTAAAATATGCATTGGCGCGGAAGTGGGAACACAGTGATCTTAGATACAGACACCACTGAGCTGGCAACTAATCAAGCATGATCTGTTTTGTGATTACTGCTTGCTGGTCTCAATTAGCTATTGACTAATATTAAGATGGTTGGATGTTTTCCAATGGATGTTTTTATCTTGGTTCATGACAGCAAAATAATCCAGTTTGTTCATATCTCATCCAGTATGGTTGCTCAGTGGATATTTTCTGTATCCTTGTGGCATAGTTGTTATTTTCCAGAGTAAACATTGCAATATTAAGGGTTTCCCAAACTCTTATCCTCTGCACCCTTAAATGTGTCTAATTGTTAGGTGAACACACACAATATTCATGAGCTATAATGGAGTTCATTTGGTCTAAGACCCTCTTAATTTGCATATTTTGTTCTAAAATCCAAATCTGGTGAGCATCCTGAGAACCAGATTTGGACTAGAACATCTCACTTTGTGCATTTCATAACATAGTAGAACAAACATACATAGAATATCACCTTTTTAACATTTACAAAAACAATTTTGCTAGCTCATATAGTTTTCTGCTCCCTTGAGTAATAAAATAAATTAAAATCTAAAGGCTGTATTATATATGTAATCAAAAAGGAAATATTGTAGATGGCATATTTTCAGAAAGCAGCTGCCGGCAATTTTTGTAATGCAACTAGATGTTCTTTCATGTATAGTGTTTTAAGAAACATTTTATGCAAAAACAATATTAACAACCTGCACTGCCAAGTATGAAACTTTGGTTTAATCTCTGGCACAGGCCTCTTCTTCCAGGGTCAATCAGAGTTGATGTGCTTCTAAAGCAACTCTGACACAGATGACATTTTTTCCCTCTACAGCTGGGAGAGCAAAACTGTACATCTTTTTCTCATTTTGGACTTTTTTTTTTCAGTATGATTCTGCTGGTAATTAAAACATTCAATGCTGAAGTTTTGTGTTTAGGAGCCTTAAAAGGGATGCATGCATTCTCATTCCTCTGAAGTCAGCTGCTCATTTGATTGCATATTCTGGGCAACTGGGAAGCATCTCTGTAACTAACTCTTGCAAAAGATGCATTCCGCTCCTGTTGTAAATGTTGTTGCAGTACTTTGCCGATAGATTAGAAATGGATGTGGGAAAAACGTGAAAAGAGGTATCTTAGAAGATAAAACACAAGGCAAAAGAAACCTTCCCCTTGGTTTACTCCAGAATTTTAGCAGCTGAAGAGAGAGAGAAATGCCATGATGAAATTTCTGGATGAAAACATCCATCCCTAGGAAGAAAAAAAATCTTCAGCTTAGGCCTGCAGATATATGACAAAGCAGTGGAAGCAGCCAAGAAGGAATACTTTAAGATCATGTTAAAGTTTCTCTTAAATTGTATAGAAAAGATTCAGTAGATGCGAAAGCTTACAGGGAGATGAATGTTTTCCCCAATATACCTCCTGAAAGCAATTTGGCTATAACCATAGACTTTTCAACAGCTGTCAGAGGGAGAGATCCTTTGGGATCATTCTAAAAAGAAATTTAACTGGCTCAATATTAGAACCATGACCGCTGAAAGAAGCAAAACAGGGTCTTATTGGCTGGATAGGATAGATTGTGAATGCTCCCTATCAGAAGCTAGAATCTGGGAGAATTTAAAAAGGGCAATAATTCACTCACTTTTATTTAAACAAAAATAAAAAAAACAAGGGAGAACAAAATGGCGCCGTGAAGGAAGGACACGGTTAGCAGAGCTCCCAAAAGTCGTCTTAAATTGAACCATTTTCCTGATTTAAATTTGAAAAGCCCCATACTAAGAGGAAGGGGAAGGTGAGGGAGGGAACCTCGACCCTTCATATGCCTACCTCAGGTCAGATGACAATTAGAGAATTCTACCCCATTTTGGGGGCTTCTCCAGGAGAGTCTGCTGCGCTCCGGGAGGAGGAGCAAGCTTCCGAACCGCTTGACGAAACATCTTTGAGCTCTGGAGCACCAGAGACTCCTTCCCCCCCCTGCCCATGTTGGAGCGTTTGGGCCTACGAAATCCCTGGGACCGAAGTTGCCCCAGATGGAGGAAGTGAGCGAGGGAGGCCCAATTGCTGGAGCAACGGGGCAAACTCAGGGCGAGAGAGTTTTATCTGCCCTGAGGGAAGTGAACATCGGGACATTAAGTGGAATAAGCAGTTTGCTGTCACAATCCACCGAAGAGAGAAGTCAGACTGATCCGGGCAGACCAAGGAACTTAATGCAGAAAACACCGGTAAGTATATTAGAGACAAGGTTGTTAAAAAAAAAAAAAAAAAAAGCCAGATACAGTGACTTTAGATGCCTTATGGAATGCTGTTTCCATGCTTGAAAAAGCCATAATTTCTATGATGCATGTTATCTAAGGCTCTCAAGATCAATTTGGTGTGGTAAATCTGGTTCTATTGGCTATCTCCACTAAAATTCAGGAATTCGACTCTCAAGTTAATCAGATGAAGGAAATTAAGGCTGGACTAATTCAATGGGAATCAAAGACAGATAAACGATTTGAAAAATCTGGAGAACAATCTCAGATTTAACAATCTGAGAATAATGAACTTTCCTAAGTGTAAAATTATCTCTCCCAAGGAACAGCTAAATAAATATTTGCGGGAGGTTTTGTCTTTTTCTCCGGGGGAATTGTCTACCATCTTGAAAGTTTACTTTCTACTAGAGGCAGCTAAAAAAGGAGGAGGGATAGAGGTTGGAGGAGTTCGTGGGCAGAACCTGGAGTCACCATCTCCACTCGAGGACTTGTCTGAGTTCCTAGAGACATCTCAGGAAGAACAGATTGAGAGAAGAGGAATCCTACTGGTAAAATTTTTGGTAACCGCAGAAAGAGACAAAGTATTAAAATGCTTTTTCCGGAATAGAAATAAGCTCTACTTGGGAGAAAGAATATGGATTTATCCAGACATTATAAGATCTACTCAATTGCGTAAGAAAGAAATTTTGAATCTCTGTCCTAGAGCCTGTTTATTAGGCGCACAAGTATTGATAACATTTCCTTGTCAATGTATCCTACCAATAAATAATACAAGATATGTTTTCATGGAGCCAGAGCAATTAGAAGTATTTTTGAACTCTAAAAGTTACCCAGCGTAGATCTCGTTAAACATACTGGTATTTAATTCATAATCCCTGCTACCTACTTCCTTCTTTCTTTTTATTAATATTGTAAAATAATTTATTTTATTGCTGTTTATTTTTCTGTGTGTTCTCCCCAATTTCATGGTTAAAAACAGGAAAAAGAGCAGATAGTAATAGCATATGGATATAATAATGTTAATACCTAAAAAGAGTTGGAAACTCTATAATTTCTTTATTTAATCTGTACCAAATGTTGTATTTCTTTATATATGAATGCTCTACCTGAATTGTAAGGGTTGAAAGAATCCTTATTGTATATTATTAAAATCAATAAAGATATAATTGAAAAAAACATTTTAAAAAAACCCACTGTTTGAATGTGAGCAATTTAAACAGCTATAGACCAGTGGCCAATATTCTGTTTCTCATCAAGATAGTTGTGCTCATAAGTAGGGATGTGCATTCGTCTGTGACAAAATAGGAAATAGAGATGATATTTCCTATTTTGTCACGTTTCGGGGGGGGGGGGGGCAACAAAATGATAAGAAAACGCATGAAATTTCGTGTGGTTTTCTTATTGTTTTTGGGGGGAGAGAAAGGGCATATGAAAAAAAAACCCAAACCCACCTCAACCCTTCAAATTTAATTAATTGCAACACCCCACCCTCCCGACCCCCCCCCCCCCAAGACTTGCCCGACCCCCCCCCCAAAAAAAAAACAAAACGATAAGTTTTCATGCGTTTTCTTATCATTTTGTTGCCCCCCCCCCCCCGAAACGTGACCCCACTCCGGGGACCCCACTGGTAGTCCAGTGGGGTCCCCGGAGTGATCTCCCCCCCTCAGGCCATCTGCTGCCACTACTCAAAATGGCTCCAATGGCCCTTTGCCCTTACCGTGTGACTGGGGCTATCTGTGCCATTGATCGGCCCCTGTCACATGGTAGGAACAATTTTGATTAGTGGCAGCTGACGGCCTGAGAGGGGAGATCGCTCCCGCACCCTGCTGGACCACCAGGGACTTTCGGTAAATCTTGGGAGGGGGGTCGGGCAAGTCTTGGGGGGTCGAGAGGGTGGGGGGTTGCAAAAAAGATAAGAAAACCACTAAACTTTTGTGGGTTTTCTTATTGTTTCGTTGCCTCTCCGAAACGCAACGAAATAGGAAATATCATCTCTATTAGAACATCGTAAGTGTATAAGGTATATTTTATGCACACATCTGCCCATTTATATCCGCTTAATATCTGGATGCTGGCTTACAGCTCTCGCCAGAGACTCTATTGCCAGGTCAAAGAATGGGGACAGTGGGCACCCCTGCTTTACGATGCCTAATCAAGAAAAAAGGAGACAGGGGCCATTAATTTTTAAACTTGCTCTGGGATTCTCATACACGACCACAACCCACGCAACAAATCTATCAGGTATCCCCCAAGTTTCAATACTTCCATCAGAAAGGACACAGTCTATCAAAGCCCATTTTTTCATCCAGAGACAGTAGTAGGTCCAAAACTTCCCTTCTCTTGACCAGAGGTAGAATATTGAAGAATCTCCTCGTGTTACATATAGAAATCCAATCTATAACAAATCCCATCTGATCACTATGGACCAGACTAGGCAGGGCCTGTTCAAGTTGCATTTGTAGTACCTTAGCCATAATTTTTATATCTGAGTTAAGGAGGGAGATTCGCTGATACGAGTCACATTCTGTAGCCTCCTCTGTTTTATGTATGAGAGAAATACTTGCAACAGTCATGATTCTTAAGGAGAATCCCTCCATACCCACAGAATTGTAAATCGGGAGTAAGAAATGTGCTACATCTGGAAAATGTTTTTTGAAAAATGCGATCAGAAACCCATTAGGCCCAGATATTTGCCACTTAATGCTTGCACTGCAGCCTGAATCTCTAATAAAGACAGTGGGACTTGTGGTTGTTCCACCTGATGCAGCTGGAGCCTGGACATGCTCCATTCAGTGAGAAACCCTTTCATATCATCTTTGGAGGCGATGGTCGAGTCTGTATAGAAGTGAGTAAAGGAGTAAACAAAATATTTTTCTATTTTTTTTAAGATCTGACATGAGTTGCCCCTCAGAATTTTTAATTTAGGAAATAAGTACAGAGAAGGGCAACCAAAATGATAAAGGGGATGGAACAGCTCCCCTATGAGGAAAGGCTGAAGAGGTTAGGGCTTTTCAGCTTGGAGAAGAGACGGCTGAGGGGGGATATGATAGAGGTCTTTAAGATCATGAGAGGTCTTGAACGAGTAGATGTGACTCGGTTATTTACACTTTCGAATAATAGAAGGACTAGGGGGCATTCCATGAAGTTAGCAAGTAGCACCTTTAAGACTAATCCGAGAAATTCTTTTTCACTCAACGTACAATAAAGCTCTGGAATTTGTTGCCAGAGGATGTGGTTAGTGCAGTTAGTGTAGTTGGGTTCAAAAAAGGTTTGGATTTGTTCTTGGAAGAGAAGTCCATTAACTGCTATTAATCAAGTTTACTTAGGGGTAGATCTTTAAAAAATATGCGATCGCGTACGTTTGTTCGCGCACCAGGCGCGAACAAAAGTACGCTGGATTTTATAAGATACGTGCATATCTTATAAAATCCGGGGTCGGCGTGCGCAAGGGGGTGTACATTTGTGCAACCTGCGCGCGCCGAGCCCAGCGCGCGCTTTCTGTTCCCTCCGAGGCCACTCCGATTTCAGAGCGGCCTTGGAGGGAACTTTCCTTCGCCCTCCCCCCAACTTCCCCTCCCTTCCCCTACCTAACCCACCCCCCCGGTCCTATCTAAACCCCCCCTACCTTTGTCGGCAAAGTTACGCCTGCTTTCAGCAGGCGTAACTTTGCACGTGCCGGCCGGCAACCCCGCTCCGTCCTCCGGTCCCGGGGGCTGGTCCGGAGGCCTCGACCATGCCTTCGGGCCGGCGTCACGCCCCCTGGGCCCGCCCCCGAAACGCCACAGCACACCCCCGAAACGCTGCATCGTTTTGGGAACGTCCCCAGACGCGCCCCTTCCCGCCCCTTTTCGAAAGCCCCGGGACTTACGCGCGCCGGCGGCCTATGCAAAATAGGCGCGCCGGCGCGCAAGGCTTTTAAAATCCGCCCCTTAGGGAATAGCCACTGCTATTAATTGCATCAGTAGCATGGGATCTTCTTGGTGTTTGGGTAATTGCCAGGTTCTTGTGGCCTGGTTTGCCCTCTGTTGGAAACAGGATGCTGGGCTTGATGGACCCTTGGTCTGACCCAGCATGGCAATTTCTTATGTTCTTATGTTTTACCAGCTCTCTTCTTAACTGCCTGTGCTAGGAAAGCTCCAGGTTTGTCCCCGTGCTCATAAAATTTCAATTTAGCTTATTTAAGAGCCTTACCAATCTTGCCAATTTCAAGGACTGGAGCTCTCTTTGAGTTGCTTCAAGCAAACTGTAAGTACAAGGTGAGCATTTTAGTTTATGCAGAATCTCCAATACTCTGATCTTGGCCAGCAGTACATCAGTCTTTTTCCCCGTTCTCTTTCAAGGTAGCTGGCATAGCTGAGAGATTAAATTCTGTGAACATTAATAATCAATCTGACTGCATGTGCCATGCCTCAGAGAGTAATAAGTGTAATATCTTTTTCCTGGATGATATTGCCTCCATATAGCTTCCAAATGTAACATACCAAGAAGGTCCATTAGTTGCGCAGCAATAGCTGTATCTGGTTTTAGTGTGGAGGTCTCATCCATATGAGGGTCAGGAGACACATTCCATCCCCCCCCCCCCTACACAGTGAATTGAATCCGAATAATACTAATTTATCAGGAAAGATCCTATAAACTTTTGTTTGCTCCACATTAGGATCATATGTTAACCAATGTAAAAGCTGACTAGGTATAATAGGCAATCCAGAATAACCTACTGCCCTTCTGTGTCACACTATGAGAGTTGTAAAAAGAGTAATACACTGACCCCACCCAATCAGATTTCAGCTTCTCATGTTCATGATTTGTGAGGTGCATTTCTATTAGGAGGAGGATTTGCACTTTGTTTTTACGTGCATGTTGCAGGATATGTTTCCTCTTTGTTTCCACAAACATTCAAAGAGAGACAGTTCACTGTTATACTCTTAACACTCATGTTTAAGAGCATTATACCAGCTTAGAACAACATCTCCAAATGTTTTGCCAGAGGTGAATGGATATTGCCAGATAAGCCCTTTTTGGACCCACTGCACTACATCTGCATAGCCTCATATAACAAATATGCCTGTGCAGCCACTGAGCCTTTGTATTAGTGTGCCTATTTCCCTTAACAATGAAACCTGAGAATAAAAACTTAAACCTCCTAGTCCAACTCTCCCTAGACCCAAACAACCCTTCCAGTCTTCCCCCTGCCTTTATCCCTCAAGTGGTTATTCCTTCAGGGAATAACCACTTGAGGGAATAACCACTTTCCCAGAATCTTACTCCCGTCCCCAATCCAAATCCCCAACTTTCCCCATAACCCCTGACCCGTTCCCAAACATCTCAGCCTACCACCCTTTATATTAACCATCCCAACCCTTCCAATCCCGAATCCAAACTCAATATGGCTTGTGCTGTTCCAGTGGATTGCTTCATATATAAACAAAAGAAAAAATAAAACAAAAAGAAAACCAATCTGCAGGGAAGTCAGTCAGTCAAATAAAAAAGTCAGGCCAAACAAAATGGCTCTCAGCCTGTCGTGTTGCAAATCTCTTCGCTGCTCGCAGTCGCTCAATGATGTCACCATCAAGAGTGTCACTAAAAGAAGAGGATTTATTGTGATATGGGTAGTGTTGAGACATCCTTGCAGAAGTAGGGTGAAAGGACAAGAGGCACTTCAAGGCCCCCCAAAGCATCCACCACAAACAGTAATGCAGGCATGCGAGGGTCCCTTCTAAACATCAGCTTTTTGATTCATATCTATGTGCCTACTAGGGATGTGTAGAGGGATGCCATACGTTGCATTCGGGATGCATATTTGCTGGGGGGGGGGGCAGATACGTTGCATTCGGCAAGGGGGCCCCCCCGATATGTTTATATGTTAATTCTTATTCGTTTCCTGGCTAAAATTAAATTAACTACAACCCCCCCCTCCTGACCCCCCCCCAGACTTACCAAAACTCCCTGGTGGTCCAGCGGGGGGTCTGGGAGCCATCTCCTGCACTCACACCCTCGGCTGCCAGTATTCAAAATGGCACCGATAGCCTTTGACCTACTATGTCACAGGGGCTACCTGTGCCATTGGTCAGCCCCTGTCACATGGTAGGAGCAATGGATGGCCGGCGCCATCAACTCCTCACTAGGAGTTCCTCAGGGCTCCTCCTTGTCCCCCACCCTTTTCAATATATACCTACTACCCCTGTGCCAACTGCTAAACAACCTAAAACTAAAACACTTCCTATACGCTGACAACGTACAAATCCTGATCCCCATAACGGAATCTATTACAAAAACACTCAAGTACTGGGAAAATTGCCTTCAAGAGATCAACCTCCTCCTCTCTAGCCTAAATCTGATACTCAATTCAGCCAAGACTGAAATCCTCCTCATTTCCCCGGACGACAGCGATACCCCTCCAAAGTCACTCAATAATACCTTTGTCACCCAAGCAAGAGACTTGGGAGATTTAATCGACAACCATCTGAATCTAAAAACATTCATCAACAACACAACCAAGAATTGCTTCCATAAGCTGCAAGTACTGAAAAGAATTAAACCACTTCTACACTTTCAAGACTTCAGAACGGTCCTCCAAGCCATCCTGTTCTCCAAGATAGACTACTGCAATTCCATTTTGCTAGGTCTACCTACTTTATCAATCGAACCGCTTCAGATGCTTCAAAACGCAGTGGCCAGAATACTGACAAACTCGGGCAGAAGAGAACACATCTCCCCCATCCTAAAAAATCTACACTGGCTACCAATTTGTTTCAGAATTCTACACAAGTCCCTCACCATTATCCACAAAACCATCCACAATCAAGCACCTCTTAACCTTCAAATCCCACTCAGACTACATACCTCATCCAGACCGATCAGAGAAGCCTACAGAGGATCCCTGCATGCCCCTCCAACCAAAGCGACTCACCACATAGCCACAAGAGAACGGGCCTTCTCTACAGCAGGGGGAATACTATTTCCCCTGAACTCAGACAAGAATCCTGCCTACTGACGTTTAGGAAAAGGCTTAAGACTTGGTTATTTAAACAAGCCTTTACATAAATTCACTGATTTCCCCATAGCTAAGGTCTCTGATTCACCACAACGAATATTTTTTGAACTCTCAGCACACTTGAAATAACTGTCCTTATATTTGAGTTACCTATGCGCTGTCTTCTTCTTCCCCCCAGTTCTTCACCCCTGTTTTATTGTAACTTTTTGCTTCTTTATGTTATGGAACGCTGCCCGCGGGGCTCCCCGCGAGCAGGCTGCACTCACCTTCCCCCATGCTGCCTTCAGCATGGGGGAAGGTGAGTGCAGCCTGCTCGCGGGGAGCCAGACATTCTTCAGGCATCTATTTTCCTACGTTTGCTCACGGCTTTTCTAGATCGCCTACCTTGTTGCTTTTTGGGCCTATTAATCTATTGGAACAGGATGCAAAAAATAAGCAGTCTTTGTATGCCTCTTTGATTAAAGAAAACCAGCTACTTTCCACCCGTCGCCCGTATGACATAGTGAGGGCAAAGGCCGACATCGGGCCTTCCAGCGCGGCTGGAGCCATGGACTTTGTTTCCCTGCACGGCCTGGAGGCCGCCCGTATTGCCTGCCTTCACCGCGGTGAGCCGTGGACTTTTACCTTCTTCGCAGCTGTGAGCTGCCACCGGCGTCATCATGATCTTCGCGGCCTGGAGGCCGCACCCCCGGACTGGAGAAGCAGCTGGAGCCGCCCCCCGGGGCTTCCTGCAGCGGCAGGAGCTGCTGCCGTCATCAAGGCCTGCCTCTCAGGTCAGCCCTGCCTCCTGCGTCAAAGACGTTGGTGCAGGCCACTGTCTGCAGTCCTGCACAAGCTCCTGCTTCCTTCCTTAGGTGCAGGCGCGCGCCTCTCTACAGGATTTAAAGGGCCAGACACAGGAAGTGTGCTGGCCCCACCTAAGGAGTGGACTTCCTGCTCCAGCCCTATTAAAGGGCTGCTCCTTCACTTCAGTTTGGCCTTGCATCGGAGTTACTTCACTCTGGAGGCTCCTGCCTGCCAGAGCTCTGTCAGGTCTTCTTCGTGGAGCTCCTCTTCGTCTCGTCTTCATGTCATGCTATGTCTTCATGCCTGAGGTCCGTGTCCTGGTGTTTCGCCTCCTGGTGTCCTGTCCTTCTTGGTGTTCGTTTCAGCGCTTCTGAGCCTTCTGGTCCTGTCAGGCCTTGCTCCCTCGGATGATGTCTTTCCCGAGCGTGGAGTGGCCTGCAGGTGGAATTCGTTCCTGTGCTCCTGAGCCGTCATGTCCTGCCAGTCTTTGTGGTGCCTCGGACGACATCTGGCTCTATCGTCAGAGTCCCACCTCAACTGGATTCTTCCCTGTGCTTGTCCCAATCTCCACGTGGTCCGTGACCAGCCTCCTCGGGCTGTGTAGGGCGCAGTGGGACAGGGTGGTCCCCGACCAGCCCATTGGGTCCGCCCATGAAGGTGGGCTGAGTAGGGCACCCTGAGAGACAGTGCCAATATCCTTCCGCCCAAATTCTCATCTCATCTGGACTTCGTCAAGTTCCTCATTATGTATCTGATGTCGCATCAACCATGGTCCGGTATGCCATTGCATCGACCCTGGTCCTTGATGTCTTCGCATCAGCCTTGGTGTCATGTCTTCAACCCTCGTCTGCAATGCCGTTGCATCAACCTTGGTATCATGTCTTCATGTCAAGGCCCGCCAGGCCTGCTGCTCCATGCCGATCTTAGTGGCAGGTCCGAAAGGGCTCGGAATGGTCGGAGGACCATTCAACTTCCAACATCATCATGTTGTTGGCCTTGGGAGCTTGCAGGCCTGGCAGAGGGTAAGACAGTCTGCCATGCTGGAACACGCCGTCAACCCTCGCTTCGGTCTTGGATCCATCTGTGGTCGGGCTGAGGCCCAAGGGCACACTAAAACACCCCTTCTCAACACTTTACTATGTTAATGTTTTAAGGTTATTGTACCCCAGTTTTCTGTAAACCAACATGATATGACACTGTCATGAATGCCGGTATAAAAAAAAGCACCAAATGAAAAGAAGAATCATACAAAGAAAAAAGAAAATTTTCATAATATCTCTATTCCTAACTCCAAGTCCTCAATAGGGAGGATCCAATACCACTACCTCAGGTAAACTTAAATCTGAAAGTACACAAAGGTAAAGAACCTGCTGTAGGGAGTGCTAAATCATTTATATGGATCTTAATACCGGCAATATCACTCACTCAGTTGCGATTGGAGAAGAGCTGAATACTGGTATAACTTTATCTGAGAGAAAAGTAGAGAGTTGATTTGGCTGAAAAAAGAAGTAGGAAAGACCTTGGTATTTAATAGAGATGTGAATCATATAATCGATCGTCTTAACGATCGATTTTGGCTGGGGGGAGGGAAATCTGATCATCTAGTTTTTTTTTTTCTAAAAATCGTTAAAAATCGTGGGAGGGCGGGAAAACCGGCACACCAAAAAAACCCTAAAACCCACCCGAACCTTTAAAACAAATCCCTCACCCTCCTGAACCCCCCCCCCCAAAATGTTTTAAATTACCTGGGGTCCAGTGGGGGGGGGGGATCCCGACGCGATCTCCTCCCACTCTCTGGCCACCGCTGCGTTGAGAAATGGCGCCGGTGGCCCTTTGCCCTTATCATGTGACAGGGCAAAGGTAGCACCGGCGCCATTTTGTTTCCTGGCTCCCGACGTCACGCGTGTGGGAGATCGCCCCCGGACCCCCAGGGACTTTTGGCCAGCTTGGGGGGGGGCCTCCTGACCCCCACAAGACTTGCCAAAAGTCCAGCGGGGGTCCGGGAGCGACCTCCTGCATGCGGGCCATATTGCCAATCTTCAAAATGGCGCCGGCGCTACCTTTGCCCTCACTATGTCATACGGGCGACGGGTGGAAAGTAGCTGGTTTTCTTTAATCAAAGAGGCATACAAAGACTGCTTATTTTTTGCATCCTGTTCCAATAGATTAATAGGCCCAAAAAGCAACAAGGTAGGCGATCTAGAAAAGCCGTGAGCAAACGTAGGAAAATAGATGCCTGAAGAATGTCTTTTTCAAATCTTTATTGGCTGGAGACGCATAAAACAATAAAAGATGCCCGATTCAGGCCGAGTTTCACCACAACCATGTGGCTGCCTCAGGGGCTAAGAGACATACATAAATACATAATGAATAATTCAAAATCATAAATAAATAAAAACATATATATAAAATGACATATAAAATAAATGAATAAAATTAGAATTAAAATTAGAAACCTCACAAAATTAATTAAATATAAAACAATGAAGCAAAACAGAAAAATACCAAAATGATAAAGGGGATGGAACAGCTCCCTTATGAGGAAAGGCTGAAGAGATTAGGGCTGTTCAGCTTGGAGAAGAGACGGCTGAGGGGGGATATAATAGAGGTCTTTAAGATCATGAGAGGTCTTGAACGAGTAGATGTGACTCGGTTATTTACACTTTTGAATAATAGAAGGACTAGGGGGCATTCCATGAAGTTAGCACGTAGCACATTTAAGACTAATCAGATAAATTCTTTTTCACTCAACGCACAATAAAGCTCTGGAATTTGTTGCCAGAGGATGTGGTTAGTGCAGTTAGTGTAGCTGGGTTCAAAAAAGGTTTGGATAAGCTCTTGGAGGAGAAGTCCATTAACGGCTACTAATCAAGTTTACTTAGGGAATAGCCACTGCAATTAATTGCATCAGTAGCATGGGATCTTCTTAGTGTTTGGATAATTGCCAGGTTCTTGTGGCCTGATTTGGCCTCTGTTGGACACAGGATGCTGGGCTTGATGGACCCTTGGTCTGAACCAGCATGGCAATTTCTTATGTTCTTAATACCATTATGTAAAACATACAGGAAGTGAGAGCATATGGGCAACATCAATCTAAGATCAATAAAATAATGTGTATTTTTAAATAATGTGTGATAAACCAATATTAATTTTTATAACACAAAAAACAATAAATCAATGAATGAATGAAATATGTACTTTAAAAAGGTGTAGGGAAATTATGTGAATTGTTCTAAAAAAATCATTGAAAAAACATTAAGACCTATGTATATCTTTTGAAAAAATAAAATATATTTAAGAGTATACCTTATAAATCACTGTCAAATTTGTAGCAGATTGGAATTTGTTCGCAGCAAATCAATTTTATGGATTCTTAAACATAAACTGCAGCATGGATGTATCTATGAAAAATCAAAAAAGACTAAAAAAAGTTGAATGAGCCAAAAGGAGTAGGCATATAAAGAAGGAACGATATTATAAAACAGACCTTAATGAAGTTCAACTTGCTCATACATTCTTGCTGGCTCCATAACCTTAATGGTGCCTTATATTGAAGTAAAGCATGGAAAAAAGTAATGGAAAAAATATTAAGCCCTTGTAAAATATCAGTTTGAATGCTGAAGTATTTGATGTAAAAGATGGAAAAGATTGTATAATTAATGTAAAAATAAGAAGGTCAACCATTCATGCTAGCTTTCTCTGCTGAAAGGTCAACCATTCATGCTAATTTCTCTGCTGGATTTCAAATGAGTGTTGCGGTTCCTGGCCACGTTGGTGCCGTGACCAGGCCTGCTCACCTCGCGCTTCCTTCGACCAGCTCCGTCTCCTCATCCCTTGCAGCCGCAGCCAGCACCTCTTGCCCACGGCATCCCCGGGCTTCCCCAGACCCATCGGGGCCTTCTGACTCTCAGTGCTCTTCACGCCAGAGCTCAGCGTCCTCCTCGACATTGACTACGCCCCTAGGCACTCGCTGACCGCTCGACCATTTAAAGAGTCCAGCGCAGGAATCCGGTCCGTGGCGCCTGATGATATCACTTAGACCTTGTATATAAGGAGATGCCCAGTCCCCAGAACCTCGCCTTGGCAATCGGGTCATTCCTGTCCTGTACAGCTGCTTGCCCCATATCTCATCCCTGGTTGACTGTACCCTGTACTTTCTGTTCCATTGTGTCCACTTCTTCGGTGGCCAGAGCCCTGGTCCAACAGGATGTCCATCGAGCACTGCTTCGGGTCGACACTTCAGTGTAGCTAGTTTGCTGTTCCTCGCTCCTGTGTTCTCCTGCTTCCTTGATCCAGTCCTGTTCCAGTGCTCCTGTGTTCCTGTCTTGTTCCAGTGCTCCTGCATTCCTATGTTCCCGTGGTCCTCCCTGTGTTCCAGCATCTCTCCTGATTCTTGCTCTACGTTCCTCCTCTTGTCATACCTTCTTGGACTGACTCACGGTACTGATCTCTGCTTGCCTGACTACATTTGACCGCTGCCTGGAACAGACCACTGCCTGCCTTCTGACCATGCTTGACCATTGCCTGGAACCAACCACTGCCTGCCTTCTGACCATGCTTGACCACCACCTTGAACTGACCTTTGCTCATCTTGACTATGTACGGATTAATCTTGGAACTAACCCTTGCTTTGGCTGATCACCCTCGGATGGATACCTTGGCTTTGACCCTTGTGCTACATTCGGATACCCTCGCTCCTGTGACCACTAGATCAGCCTGCTTGGACACTGCCCATGGCCTATATCCGACTAGAGAGTTAGGCGCTGCCTATCTCGCCCAGAGGACCTTCACTTCCTGTCTCCTTCCAGAGGTCTCCGGTAATCCTGATCCTGGTCTAGTCCATCCTCTCTTCACCAGCTGCACACCTTTGCTCATAGTGGGCACACCTCTCCGCTACCTCTCTGGAAGACCCTTGGAGGCCCACCTAAGTCCAGGCGATCCGGGTACCCAAGGGCTCAACCTGTGGAAACCCCGGATTGCTATTGGCGAAGCTCCAGCTAACCTCTGTCGCCTTGTGTGCTCTGTCTCCTGGTGGCAGGTGCTCTCTTGGTCAGACCAGAGGGCCGTACCAATACTGCACCAGGCCAAGGGTCCACCTCCAGCGCAACTATGAGTTTGTGCTTCTGCAACTCTTTCTTGGAACCAAAAAAATTTGAAAAACAGATTTAGAAAGGAAAGGAAGAGGAAACTTAAAGTAAGATAAGCTATTCTGTTTCCTCTTGACACACAATCTAATTGTGTAAATAGAAAAACTGCAATATTATGTCTGTCCAGTGTTATAGAGTTCTGTATCATTGAACAGGCAGAAGTAAGAACTAGTGTCTCTACCTAGTTCCCTTGCAGTGCCGACTACAAAAAGAGATTTGTTTTTAAGAGCTGCAATATCTCTGACCACTGCACTGACCAGATAGAGCACTGACTTTCTGTGGGTGGAAAACAGAGTCAATACACACACACACACACACACACACACACACACACACACACACACACAATGTGTATGTGATTCGCTTTGCACAAGCTGTGTCATGTCCTAGTGGAAATGTACATAGTCAACAAGCAGATAGTGTGCAACATGTTTTTTTAACAAGATTGTGTGAACTATCTGTTGTGCTCTCTGTGTCTGCAGGCTGTCCATCCTGCACACAACATTAGTACTGTTGTATAAAGCTAGTACTTTAAGAATAAAAACCTTTAGCCACTCTTAATGACTGAGCAGCTGGGTCAAATTCCATTATGCCACAGGGAATAAAAGGTAGACATGGCACTAATAGAAACAAAAATGGGAAAAACCGCCGACGCTCCCTACAAGGGAATTCCCGCCGGGATTCCCAACTTCTTCGCAGCCTAAGTGCTGCCATCGGAGCTTCTCTTCAGTGGCATGGTGCCACTGTCGCCTCCTTTCATCTTTGGGGCAGGAGGTCGCCCCCAGTGTAGCTCCTCTTTGTGGCAGGAGCCACCTTCGACCTGCTCCCTCTTCATCCGGGCGGCAGGACGCCACCACAGGCCTTGGCTCTGCCCTCCAGCCCCCGGGGCTCCTCTAGGCATGGGCGCATGCCTCTTCACTTCTTTTAAAGGGCCAGAAGCAGGAAGCACTCCTTGGCCCTCCGGATGATGTCTTCAGGGCTCTTCCTGATCCTGCCCTATTTAATGGCCCTGCTTCAGTTCCTCAGGGCTTTGGATCGGTTCACATCTCCCTTGGACCTTCTCCAGCTTCCAAGGAATCCATTTACTGCTCCTGTCCAGATGATTTCGTGTTCTTCGTGTTCCTGATGTCTCTGTCTGATATCCTTGGTCTCGTCCCTCATCAGATCTCCTTCGTGGTATGTTCCAGTCCCTGGCTTTCCTTCCTGAAGCCCTGAAGTTCCTTGTCTGTGTCCAGATGTCCTCTCATCCAGATGTTCTCTCATCTGCCTGACCAGGCATCCGGATGTCCACTCATCCTGATGTCTCAACCTCTTATCCAGATGTCCACTTCCTCAGAGATCCATATGTCCAGGTGTCCATATGTCCACATATCCCGATGTACGACTCTCTTGTGTACCATTTTCCTTCATTCCTTATCTCAATACTGAAGAATCTGCATCAGCCTTACTGTCCACCGGATATCGTCTCCAGCTGTCCTTTGTGGGAGTAAATCCATCTCATTCGGTGTCAGTCTTCAGGTGACTGGAGTCTCCTTCCAGCTGGACTTCTCCCAAGCGCTGTCCGGATCCTCTCCTCACTCCTGTGCATGTTCCGCTCTCTGTGTGGTCCATGACCAGCCTTCCAGGTTATGTAGAGCGCACAATGGGACAGGGTGGTCCGTGAGCAGTCATGTCGGGCTGTGTAGGGCGTCCTGAGGAACATTGCTGTTCCACGTCACCAAGAGTCTCTTCCATGTCTCCAAGAGTCTCATCTTGTCCTCCAAGAGTCTCATCTCTTCCACGTCTCTGAGAGTCTTGGCTCTTCCACATCACCGAGATTCTCGTCTCTTCCATGTCTCTGAGAGTCTCGTCTCTTCCACATCTTCCTCTGTCGCTCTCTCACACACATACACATGCAAAAACTGAACTGGAAACCATAATAAGTCAGTCTCTGTATGCAATGTAACAATGGAAAAGCAGAAACATCACCATTCTTCAAAACAGTACAATCAAGAAATATAAATTAATCAGAATGGTAAAACTATATTACTAAAAAATATATATTTCAAAACAGTTGACGAATAGAATAATATCCAATAATTAAAAACTCCTATACAAATTTTTCAAAATTTCCTAAACATCACTAAAATATTTCAAAACAGACACACCAAATAACTTGATTAATTAAATAAATAAGCATAAAAATATTCACAGAACATTTGCCTTCCAGTCACCATAAGATTGTCATGGATGAATGGGAGGGGAAGGGAAATGCGCAGATTTTCTCTTTACTCATATATATATACACACACACACACACACACACACACACACACACACTCCCTCTCTCAAACTCACACATGGTCTCTCTCTCAGGCACACATTCTTACACACATACACACGCGCCTCCTCTCTCTCAGGCACATGTGCTTACACATACACTCATACGCATACTTCCTCTCAGGCACACATGCTTAGACACACGCACACTCTCTCAGACACACATGCTTAGACACACGCACACACTTCCTCTCTCTCAGATACACATACTTACACAGACACACATGCTCACACTCATATGCTTACACAAATGCTCCTGCTTCCTCTCTCTCAGGCACACTTGCTTACACACACATATACACATGCACACATGCTTCCTCTTTCTCAGCAGACAGCACATACACACACAATATCATTTCCTCTCTAGCAGGTGAGCAAGAAATCATCCCCTGCGACCACATGGTTAACTTTATTTAGGATGTGGGTAGGATGCGATCCACTGCCAACTGTGGGGCTTTCTCCAGTTGGGCCACCGAGCAGGATGTAATACCCCAGAGGCTACAGGTCTCCTTCAGTTTTGCTACTAGGTGGGATGGGATCCTCCAGTTTCTGCAGGCCTCTTCTCTGCTTCTAGCCATGGTGGTATTTTTGATCTACTGTGGCCCCGCTGGTCTTCATCCGCTTGGGGGGGGGGGGTGGGGAAGCTGTGCGCAACCATGGGAAAAGTTGTGTGCAGCTTAGAGGGAACACTAGTGAGTACAAGTAGTATTACTGATGACAGCAGTGATAAGACCAGGATTCTTCTGCTCAAGCTAAAGAGATATTTTTTTTATCAGGAGGTACCCATGGACAGGGTTGAGCAGGAAGAAGCTCAAACTGGAAGAACATGGGCTGCCTGCTCCCACTTTCATCTCTGTTCCTAGTAGGGAGGCATCAGCAGTGGAGGAGCAAGAGCACTAGGGGTAGATCACCCCTCCTCCCCTAAAAGCAGCACAGTACTCCCCCAATGCCAAGTGTCTGCGGAAAATACTTGGCAAAAGTACTGATTGAGATGAATCATGTGAGGGATTCTTAGACTCAGATATTGAACTTCTAGTAGCTCAGCAGGAGAGTCTAGTTACAGCATGCTATCTTCTTAGGAAGCAGCTACAGAAGATGGAAGGTTATACTGCCAGGGCAAAAAGCACCCCCAAGGAAGAGAAAGTGAGAGGAAGTGGACAGCCTGCAAAACATCAGAGGTGTGGAGGCACAATAGAGTTGGGGAGGACCAGTGTTTCGCAGAATGCATTCACTGTTATAATGTCTTCAGTAGAGGAAAAATACTGGCCATCTTTTAAACAGTGGCATGCATCATCATCTATAAAAAGATCAACTGTCAGCATTGGTTTCAGGGGATGTCATTGATACTAGCCTGGGGAAGCTGTATACAACTTAAAGAAGCAGCAGCAGTAGCAGGAAAACCAGAGAAAAGGGAAAAATGTCTTCCAATTGGACTCCCTGGCTCCTTCCTTCAATGAGGCTACAGACAGGCAGCCCCCAACTCCACATCTGCAGCAAGCCACTGTGAAGCAGATGGGATGTTTTAGCATATCAATGTTCCATAGCAGGAGGTAAGCACCATCAAAAGTGGTGATACGGTGCATCAAGGGAATGATTACCTTGAATAACTAGTACCTGCAGAATATGGCAAAAATGGGATTTAAGCAGCTGCTGCACCTCTTAGCTGCAAAGTGCCCACATAGACTAGATTCAGTAGACAGGTTATCCTCATCTTCTCCACTCAGAACTGTGCTCACATGCAGGCACAAGGGGTAGCATCCATTTCACCAGTGACATTTGGACCAGCCAAAATGCTACACATGTCTACCTTTCGCTGATGGCACACTGGTGGCAGCTGTCTGAGATAGGGGCAGGCAGCAACACTGTTGAGGGAAGATCATCAGGGTACAGTGGAGTTTTTCTGCACATAGAGATGACTTGATATCAGCTACACCCTTGTCAATATCTTGAGTGCAATAAGAAAGATGATGGAGAGCTAGCAGCTAAGGTGGAAAGACAGGACTGATGTTCCTGGTTTTTGTTAGTGGTGCAAACATGGCAGTAAAAGTCAGATGGGAGCTTTGCACACTTGCTGTGGCTGGCAGTAAAAGAAAAGTCTGGTGTCTAAGGAGGAATATGGCAGCTTAGTCCAGAAGGAACTGATAGAGGAGTGCAGGAACATAGTGAGGTATTTTCACTGGAGCAAAAAGAGTGGGCAGAAGCTCAGTAGAAAGCAGTGGGGATGTCTTTTCAATGGCTCATTCAGGATGCAGGTGGAATTACTCTCTTGAAATGCTACAGAGATTGGTAGAGCCATGGACACTCCTTTATGACTTGTTTCTAGAAAGTGAGGTAGATGACATGATCCTTGAAGACTTTCAAGAATGTTATGGGAGATCTACAAGAGCCACCCTACGTGAGGTCATCTCCATAGTCAACATCCTGGAGAAGCAATGCATAGTCCAGCAGAGGGTGGGTATTTGGGAGCATCAGCAGTGAGAGAAAGGTTCAGGTCCAGGCGATGTCAGTATTGAGGTAGGTGGGAGGAAGGTGCATTTAGGAGTGTCTAGGGTGGGTGAGAGGGATAAAATGGCTGGGTTTTGGTAGCATTAGCAGAGGACATAAGCAGGAGACAGATGCATGTCTTGCCAGTAACAGTGGGGAGGAAGTGAGATTGGAGGAAGGAACTTTACAGGGTGCATGAGGAAAAGGCATACCCATACTTTCTTCTCCATTCCCTCCCAGCTGTCAGTTATGTAGATATGCACGAAGGTTCCACAAGTGCTGTGTTAAGTGGCGACAGATAGAGAGGAAGCCAAGTATAAGGGTTTACAGCTATATCTTCACAACCCTAAAAAGAAATAGTCTGATGTTCAGAAGCTCAATATTTAAACACATTATGCTAATTATGGGACACACTTTGAAGTTAAAGCATGATTACATGATAAACCACGTGCATCTATACTGAGAATGTCCAAAATGTCTAGGACCCGATTTTGAAAAGCATTACAAGCTTAAAATTATGTTTTACATGTGTAGATGCACTTTTTTTTTTAGTAAGTGGGCTTTTGAAAATTGCTACAGTTCATGCCATTGAATTGTCCATAGGATTTATTCATGTAAAAGCACTTTATAAGGGTAAATGGCTTTTGAAAATTGCTATGATTGTATGTTACATTTACATGTGTAAATCCTTTTGAAAATTATCCTTAAGCTTTTATGCCATAGACACAGAATTGGGGGGGGGAGGGGGAACCCCTATTGAATCAGGCACTAAATATTCTATAACCTCTTCTTGACATGTAAGTTCAATTTATTCAATATTTGTGGTGAACATTGCGTATGCAAGTACATAATGTAAAATATTTGACTGGCATACAATTTGATGCAATAAATGAATCAAACTGGACATGGCTTAAGTATTTTAGTATTTTGAATGTCAACCAAAGCAGTAAGATGAATTAAACAGCACATGGGAATGTGTTTGCAAATGTCACAGCTGTGCTCAAAGTAATAAAATAAGAATTGATTAATCCTTAGATATCACACTTTATACAATTTTGGCTGAAGGGGAACAGGGTAAATAGAAATCCTTGTACCTTTCTAACCTTGTCCTGGCATTCTTGGGAGCCAATAATGCCTTCAGCAGTTAATATTTTGCTACCCCATATTGTGCTTTGTGAGAAGTGATACTCAGAGCAGTGTCTGCATGCTAGTAGTAGAACTGCATGTACCATATATAGGTGAGCTTGACTGGCCCTCAGGATTATAGTATGCAAATAGGTTCCAGCTTGAAAATGTTGACTAAGAGCATGATTCCCCACTGGAAGTGACTTTGTGACCTCAAGGAGCATTGTTTCTTATTTTAATCCTTGAATAAAATAATATGGCTGCAATGTCATTCCACTCAGTTCTCTAACAGCAAACATTTCTGGTGATACCTCTTCACTGGAATCACCTAATGCATTTGTGACTAGCTTTCAAGAGTTAAAGAAAAATTACTTACCTGTAATGTTTGTTCTCTGGTAATAATATTTCAAAGCAGTCACACAGCCATCACTGTTGGGAGCTCTTCATTCCTCTTGTGTTTGCTATTGGGAAATTGAAGAGTGGTGGGTCATGGCAATCCTGCGAGAGGCTGACTACACATGCAGATAAAGTGGGGTCCCTTGCATGTATGTGGGCAAAACTTTTCTAAAAATGAACTGATTTAATGATTCACATCGTCTGTTGTTAATGTGCTGACAGATGCTACATGAAAGAAGCCAGAAACTACAATCTGGCCCCACAAGTGATAGGGGTAACCTACGGGTATTCTGCATGGAGCATAAGTTATGACACTATGGGGCAGATCTTCAAACCTGCGCGCGGGCATAGATTTGTTCGTGCAACCCGGCGCGAACAAATCTACGCCCGATTTTATAACTTGCGCGCGCTGCCACATGCATATTATAAAATCCAGGGTCAGCACAAGCAAGGGGGTGCAAAATTGTGCAACTTGCGCGCCAAGCTGCACAGGCTTCCTGGGAACTTTCCTTCTGCCCCCCCGCCCCCCCACCTTCCCCTATCTAACCCGCCCCCCCCCCCCCCAGCCCTATCTAACCCCCCTACTGTTATCATTGAAGTTATGCCTGCCTCTGGGCAGGCGTAACTTGTGCGTGCCGGCCAGCAGCCGGCGCGCCATCCCCCGGCACAGCGGCTGTTCGAGAGGCTTCGGTCCCGCCCCCGGAACGCCCCCGGAACGCCCCCAGGCTGGCGCCCCGCCCATGGCCCTGCCCCCGGAATACCCCTTTTTCAGAGCCCCGGGACATGCGCGTGTCCCGGGGCTTGCCCCCGCTGCCGAGCCTAAGCAAA